>NC_060189.1:2408724-2448724 GCF_021184085.1 Oncorhynchus gorbuscha
ACATTACACACATTACACCCTATCACATTACACCCTATCACATTACACACATTACACCCTATCACATTACACCCTATCACATTACACCCTATCACATTACACCCTATCACATTACACACTATCACATTACACCCTATCACATTACACACATTACACCCTATCACATTACACACTATCACATTACACCCTATCACATTACACACATTACACACTATCACATTACACCCTATCACATTACACACATTACACCCTATCACATTACACCCTATCACATTACACACATTACACCCTATCACATTACACCCTATCACATTACACACTATCACATTACACACATTACACCCTATCACATTACACACATTACACCCTATCACATTACACACATTACACCCTATCACATTACACACATTACACCCTATCACATTACACACTATCACATTACACACATTACACCCTATCACATTACACACATTACACCCTATCACATTACACACATTACACCCTATCACATTACACACATTACACCCTATCACATTACACACTATCACATTACACCCTATCACATTACACACTATCACATTACACACATTACACCCTATCACATTACACCCTATCACATTACACCCTATCACATTACACCCTATCACATTACACATATTACACCCTATCACATTACACCCTATCACATTACACCCTATCACATTACACCCTATCACATTACACATATTACACATTAAAATTGTATCAAATCAACACCCAATGGTTTTACACGCACTAGAAATATCTACTGGATGAGAACCAGGTGTTTGTGTTTATTCATCTTGTTTCTTCATGCTGAAGGTTTGGCATTAAGTCCCAGACAATGTCGTGTCTGGTTTACTGGATCAATGTCTGTGACTTGTTAAGTTGTCTATTGTTAATGTCTATTGTCTATTGTACAAACAAATATAATCTTTAAAAATATATATATTATTAAAAAATAACAAGGGCCTTGGAGACCCAGGCAGAGGTGGGTGGGTAGTACACAATAGTCTTATGCCGGGATTCAATCAGGTCAGCAGTAGATCCATATTGTTGTTGTTTTGTTGTTGTTTACCCCAGCCCTGTGGCGTCTGAGAGGCCCGTCAGACGAGGTGTTCACGGAGCTGGAGGAGATGAAGCAGGAGGCGGCTCACACCCAATCAGCCCTCACCGTCAAGGAGTTCTTCACCAAACGCTCCTACCGACAGCCAATCATCATCGTCCTCATCGTTAACCTGGGCTCCCAGCTCTCAGGCTTTAACGCGGTTTGTTGTTTTAGATCAAATATTTCAGTCGTTTTATTGAAAATGCATTTTTACATTTACATTTAAGTCATTTAGCAGACGCTCTTATCCAGAGCGACTTACAAATTGGTGCATTTTCCAGTTCTGTCTCATTTTCAAAAGAGACCTGAACATTCTGTAGTGAGTAATGTGTTCTCTATGGGGTATTTATTGATACCTGAACATTCTGTAGTGAGTAATGTGTTCTCTATGGGGTATTTATTGAGACCTGAACATTATGTAGTGAGTAATGTGTTCTCTATGGGGTATTTATTGAGACCTGAACATTCTGTAGTGAGTAATGTGTTCTCTATGGGGTATTTATTGAGACCTGAACATTCTGTAGTGAGTAATGTGTTCTCTATGGGGTATTTATTGAGACCTGAACATTATGTAGTGAGTAATGTGTTCTCTATGGGGTATTTATTGAGACCTGAACATTCTGTAGTGAGTAATGTGTTCTCTATGGGGTATTTATTGAGACCTGAACATTCTGTAGTGAGTAATGTGTTCTCTATGGGGTATTTATTGAGACCTGAACATTCTGTAGTGAGTAATGTGTTCTCTATGGGGTATTTATTGAGACCTGAACATTCTGTAGTGAGTAATGTGTTCTCTATGGGGTATTTATTGAGACCTGAACATTCTGTAGTGAGTAATGTGTTCTCTATGGGGTATTTATTGATACCTGAACATTCTGTAGTGAACATTCTGAACATTCTGTAGTGAGTAATGTGTTCTCTATGGGGTATTTATTGATACCTGAACATTTATTGTGTTCTCTATGGGGTACCTGAACATTCTGTAGTGAGTAATGTGTTCTCTATGGGGTATTTATTGAGACCTGAACATTCTGTAGTGAGTAATGTGTTCTCTATGGGGTATTTATTGAGACCTGAACATTCTGTAGTGAGTAATGTGTTCTCTATGGGGTATTTATTGAGACCTGAACATTCTGTAGTGAGTAATGTGTTCTCTATGGGGTATTTATTGAGACCTGAACATTCTGTAGTGAGTAATGTGTTCTCTATGGGGTATTTATTGATACCTGAACATTCTGTATTTATGAGTAATGTGTTCTCTATGGGGTATTTATTGATACCTGAACATTATGTAGTGAGTAATGTGTTCTCTATGGGGTATTTATTGAGACCTGAACATTCTGTAGTGAGTAATGTGTTCTCTATGGGGTATTTATTGAGACCTGAACATTCTGTAGTGAGTAATGTGTTCTCTATGGGGTATTTATTGATACCTGAACATACTGTAGTGAGTAATGTGTTCTCTATGGGGTATTTATTGATACCTGAACATTATGTAGTGAGTAATGTGTTCTCTATGGGGTATTTATTGAGACCTGAACATTCTGTAGTGAGTAATGTGTTCTCTATGGGGTATTTATTGATACCTGAACATTCTGTAGTGAGTAATGTGTTCTCTATGGGGTATTTATTGATACCTGAACATTCTGTAGTGAGTAATGTGTTCTCTATGGGGTATTTATTGAGACCTGAACATTCTGTAGTGAGTAATGTGTTCTCTATGGGGTATTTATTGATACCTGAACATTCTGTAGTGAGTAATGTGTTCTCTATGGGGTATTTATTGATACCTGAACATTCTGTAGTGAGTAATGTGTTCTCTATGGGGTATTTATTGATACCTGAACATTCTGTAGTGAGTAATGTGTTCTCTATGGGGTATTTATTGATACCTGAACATTCTGTAGTGAGTAATGTGTTCTCTATGGGGTATTTATTGATACCTGAACATTCTGTAGTGAGTAATGTGTTCTCTATGGGGTATTTATTGATACCTGAACATTCAGTAGTGAGTAATGTGTTCTCTATGGGGTATTTATTGAGACCTGAACATTCTGTAGTGAGTAATGTGTTCTCTATGGGGTATTTATTGAGACCTGAACATTCTGTAGTGAGTAATGTGTTCTCTATGGGGTATTTATTGAGACCTGAACATTCTGTAGTGAGTAATTGAGACCTGAACATTCTGTAGTGAGGTGTTCTTTATTTATTGACCTGAACATTCTGTAGTGAGTAATGTGTTCTCTATGGGGTATTTATTGAGACCTGAACATTCTGTAGTGAGTAATGTGTTCTCTATGGGGTATTTATTGAGACCTGAACATTCTGTAGTGAGTAATGTGTTCTCTATGGGGTATTTATTGAGACCTGAACATTCTGTAGTGAGTAATGTGTTCTCTATGGGGTATTTATTGAGACCTGAACATTCTGTAGTGAGTAATGTGTTCTCTATGGGGTATTTATTGAGACCTGAACATTCTGTAGTGAGTAATGTGTTCTCTATGGGGTATTTATTGAGACCTGAACATTCTGTAGTGAGTAATGTGTTCTCTATGGGGTATTTATTGAGACCTGAACATTATGTAGTGAGTAATGTGTTCTCTATGGGGTATTTATTGAGACCTGAACATTATGTAGTGAGTAATGTGTTCTCTATGGGGTATTTATTGAGACCTGAACATTCTGTAGTGAGTAATGTGTTCTCTATTGGGGTATTTATTGAGACCTGAACATTCTGTAGTGAGTAATGTGTTCTCTATGGGGTATTTATTGAGACCTGAACATTCTGTAGTGAGTAATGTGTTCTCTATGGGGTATTTATTGATACCTGAACATACTGTAGTGAGTAATGTGTTCTCTATGGGGTATTTATTGAGACCTGAACATTCTGTAGTGAGTAATGTGTTCTCTATTGGGGTATTTATTGAGACCTGAACATTCTGTAGTGAGTAATGTGTTCTCTATGGGGTATTTATTGAGACCTGAACATTATGTAGTGAGTAATGTGTTCTCTATGGGGTATTTATTGAGACCTGAACATTATGTAGTGAGTAATGTGTTCTCTATGGGGTATTTATTGAGACCTGAACATTCTGTAGTGAGTAATGTGTTCTCTATTGGGGTATTTATTGAGACCTGAACATTCTGTAGTGAGTAATGTGTTCTCTATGGGGTATTTATTGAGACCTGAACATTCTATAGTGAGTAATGTGTTCTCTATGGGGTATTTATTGATACCTGAACATACTGTAGTGAGTAATGTGTTCTCTATGGGGTATTTATTGAGACCTGAACATTCTGTAGTGAGTAATGTGTTCTCTATTGGGGTATTTATTGAGACCTGAACATTCTGTAGTGAGTAATGTGTTCTCTATGGGGTATTTATTGAGACCTGAACATTCTGTCGTGAGTAATGTGTTCTCTATGGTCTAACAGACTAGCAGACTAATAGACTAGCAGGCTACTAGACTACCAGATTAGCAGACTAGCAGCAGACTACCAGACTAGCAGACTAGCAGACTAGCAGCAGACTACCAGACTAGCAGCAGACTAGCAGACTAGCAGCAGACTAGCAGACTAGCAGCAGACTAGCAGACTAGCAGCAGACTAGCAGCAGACTAGCAGACTAGCAGCAGACTACCAGACTAGCAGCAGACTACCAGACTAGCAGCAGACTAGCAGACTAGCAGCAGACTAGCCGACTAGCAGCAGACTAGCAGCAGACCAACAGACTACCAGTCTACTGGACTAGCAGACTACCAGACTACCAGACTAACAGCAGATTAGCAGACAAAAATAATTATACCAGACTACTAGCAGACTAGTAACAGACTACCAGCAGACTACCAGACTACCAGACTAGCAGCAGACTACCAGACTAGCAATAGACTACTAGACTAGCAGACTAGCTGACTACTAGACTAGCAGACTACTAAACTAGCAGACAAGCAAACTACTGGACTAACAAACTACCAGACTAGCAGACTACCTGCAGACTAGTAGCGAAGCACCAGGCTACCATACTAGTAGCATGTTACCAGACTGGCAGCAGACTAGCAGCAGACTAGCAGCAGACGACCGCAGACTAGCAGACTACCAGACTAGCAGACTAGCAGCAGACTACCAGACTAGCAGACTAGCAGCAGACTACCAGACTAGCAGCAGACTAGCAGCAGACGACCGCAGACTAGTAGCAGACTACCAGAATAGCAGACTAGCAGCTGACTACCAGACTAGCAGCAGACTAGCAGCAGACGACCGCAGACTAGTAGCAGACTACCAGAATAGCAGACTAGCAGCAGACTACCAGACTAGCAGCAGACTAGCAGCAGACGACCGCAGACTAGTAGCAGACTACCAGAATAGCAGACTAGCAGCAGACTACCAGAATAGCAGACTAGCAGCAGACGACCGCAGACTAGCAGACTACCAGACTAGCAGACTAGCAGCAGACGACCGCAGACTAGTAGCAGACGACCGCAGACTAGTAGCAGACTACCAGACTAGCAGACTAGCAGCAGACTACCAGACTAGCAGCAGACTAGTAGCAGACGACCGCAGACTAGTAGCAGACTACCAGACTAGCAGACTAGCAGCAGACTACCAGACTAGCAGCAGACTAGCAGCAGACGACCGCAGACTAGTAGCAGACTACCAGAATAGCAGACTAGCAGCAGACTACCAGAATAGCAGACTAGCAGCAGACGACCGCAGACTAGTAGCAGACTACCAGAATAGCAGACTAGCAGCAGACTACCAGAATAGCAGACTAGCAGCAGACGACCGCAGACTAGTAGCAGACTACCAGAATAGCAGACTAGCAGCAGACTACCAGACTAGCAGACTCGCAGTTATTTGCTAAACCCTCCCCTCTTTCCAGAATTGATTCTGCGGCATTGTGTCAGTATGGTTCTTCAGGCTATTCTGCAGCTCAGTAGGGAACCTGAGGCTAAAGGAAAGACAGGCAAGACACTGAGGTTGAACATATACCCCACTTCTCATTTTCCAGATCATCAATTATTCCACCAAGATGTTTGACAAGGCTAACTTTGACGAAGCCAAGTATCTGACGCTGGGGGTGGGGGCTGTGAACGTGGCCTTCACTCTGGTGGCGGTGAGTAGAGTACACTACAGTAATCTCACCTGTAATCTCACCTGTTAGGAAGTATGGAGACTCACTTGTAATCTCACCTGTTAGGAAGTATGGAGACTCACTTGTAATCTAACCTGTTATGAGGTATGGAGACTCACCTGTACTCTCACCTGGTATGAGGTATGGAGACTCACCTGTACTCTCACCTGGTATGAGGTATGGAGACTCACCTATAATCTCACCTGTTAGGAAGTATGGAGACTCACCTGTAATCTCACTTGGTATGAGGTATGGAGACTCACCTATAATCTCACCTGGTATGAGGTATGGAGACTCACCTGTAATCTCACCTGTTATGAGGTATGGAGACTCACCTGTACTCTCACCTGGTATGAGGTGTGGAGACTCACCTGTAATCTCACCTGTTATGAGGTATGGAGACTCACCTGTACTCTCACCTGGTATGAGGTATGGAGACTCACCTGTAATCTCACCTGTTATGAGGTATGGAGACTCACCTGTACTCTCACCTGGTATGAGATATGGAGACTCACCTGTAATCTCACCTGGTATGAAGTATGGAGACTCACCTGTAATATCACTTGGTATGAGGTATGGAGACTCACCTGTAATCTCACTTGGTATGAGGTATGGAGACTCACCTGTAATCTCACCTGGTATGAGGTATGGAGACTCACCTGTAATCTCACCTGGTATGAAGTATGGAGACTCACCTGTGATTTTGTGTCTGTTTTTCCTCTTCAGTTCTTCCTGATGGAGAGGGCGGGGCGTAGGAAACTACTGCTGACTGGCTTCCTGTGTCTAGCTGTGTGCAACCTCTCCATGACCGTCATAGACTCAGTCCTGGTAACTATAACTACACCGACACTAAACCTAAATGATGAATCAATTATATTATACAATTGTCCACCTGAGTGTTGTCCATCTGAGTATTTACCATGTGAGTATTGTCTATCTCAGCGTACCTTGTTGGTGACTGACTCTCTGTCTACCTGTAGGTGTAATACACTATGATGCTGTTATTCAACATGGTCTAAGGACAATTCGTATTATTCTGTATGTAAATCTATGACATTCCATTTACGACATTCCATATATGATATGTTACGTTACGTTAAGTTACATTATGAATGGAACAGCTGTCATACAATAACATATGAATTAGAGGAGGTATAGTATCATACTGTACGTTTTACCTGGTTGTACAATATCATACGTCTTGGGTGATCGGTGTCACGTTCTGACCTTAGTTCTTTTATTTAGGTCTTTGTTTTAGTATGGTCAGGGCGTGAGTTGGGTGGGTGGTCTATGTTCCATTTTCTATGTTGTGTTTGTGTTTGGCCTGGTATGGTTCTCAATCAGAGGCAGGTGTCGTTAGTTGTCTCTGATTGAGAATCATACTTAGGTAGCCTGTTTTCCCCATTTTGGTTGTGGGTGTTTGTTTTCTGTTTAGTGTTGTGTTGCACCTTACAGGACTGTTCGTTGGTTGTTTATTGTTTTGTTTCAGTGTCCATTAACACAGCATGGTAAATATGAACACTTACCACGCCGCGCGTTGGTCCTCACCTTCTTCCACCGACGACGAACGTTACAGTCGGAGGATATCATTTTATCGTACAAATTGGAGGGTGTAATTTATCATACGAATTGGATGATGTGATTTACCATACGAATTGGAGGATGTCATTTATTATACGTCTTGGAGGATGTCATTTACCATACGTCTTGGAGGATGTCATTTATTATACGTCTTGGAGGATGTCATTTACCATACGAATTGGATGATGTCATTTATTATACGTCTTGGAGGATGTAATTTATTATACGTCTTGGAGGATGTAATTTATTATACGTCTTGGAGGATGTAATTTATTATACGTCTTGGAGGATGTCATTTATTATACGAGGATGTAATTTATTATACGTCTTGGAGGATGTCATTTATTATATGTCTTGGAGGATGTAATTTATTTAATTTATTTATTATACGTCTTGGAGGATGTAATTTATTTATTATATGTCTTGGAGGATGTAATTTATTTATTATACGTCTTGGAGGATGTAATTTATTTATTATACCAGGATGTACGTCTTGGAGGATGTAATTTATTATACGTCTTGGAGGATGTAATTTATTTATTATTTATTATACGTCTTGGAGGATTTACCATACGTAATTTTTATTTATTATACAGGATGTAATTTATTTATTATACATCTTGGAGGATGTAATTTATTTATTATACGTCTTGGAGGATGTAATTTACCATACGTCTTGGAGGATGTAATTTATTATACGTCTTGGAGGATGTAATTTATTATACGTCTTGGAGGATGTCATTTATTATATGTCTTGGAGGATGTAATTTATTTATTATACGTCTTGGAGGATGTAATTTACCATACGTCTTGGAGGATGTAATTTATTATACGTCTTGGAGGATGTCATTTATTTATTATACGTCTTGGAGGATGTCATTTATTTATTATACGTCTTGGAGGATGTAATTTATTTATTATACGTCTTGGAGGATGTAATTTACCATACGTCTTGGAGGATGTAATTTATTATACGTCTTGGAGGATGTAATTTATTTATTATACGTCTTGGAGGATGTAATTTATTTATTATACGTCTTGGAGGATGTAATTTACCATACGTCTTGGAGGATGTAATTTATTATACGTCTTGGAGGATGTAATTTATTATACGTCTTGGAGGATGTAATTTATTATACGTCTTGGAGGATGTAATTTATTATACATCTTGGAGGATGTCATTTATTATACGTCTTGGAGGATGTAATTTATTATACGTCTTGGAGGATGTAATTTATTATACGTCTTGGAGGATGTCATTTATTATACGTCTTGGAGGATGTAATTTATTATACGTCTTGGAGGATGTAATTTATTATACGTCTTGGAGGATGTAATTTATTATACGTCTTGGAGGATGTAATTTATTATACGTCTTGGAGGATGTCATTTATTATACGTCTTGGAGGACGTAATATATTATACGTCTTGGAGGATGTCATTTATTATATGTCTTGGAGGATGTAATTTATTTATTATACGTCTTGGAGGATGTAATTTACCATACGTCTTGGAGGATGTAATTTATTATACGTCTTGGAGGATGTAATTTATTTATTATACGTCTTGGAGGATGTCATTTATTTATTATACGTCTTGGAGGATGTAATTTATTTATTATACGTCTTGGAGGATGTAATTTACCATACGTCTTGGAGGATGTAATTTATTATACGTCTTGGAGGATGTAATTTATTTATTATACGTCTTGGAGGATGTAATTTATTTATTATACGTCTTGGAGGATGTAATTTATTTATTATACGTCTTGGAGGATGTAATTTACCATACGTCTTGGAGGATGTAATTTATTATACGTCTTGGAGGATGTAATTTATTATACGTCTTGGAGGATGTAATTTATTATACATCTTGGAGGATGTAATTTATTATACGTCTTGGAGGATGTAATTTATTATACGTCTTGGAGGATGTAATTTATTATACGTCTTGGAGGATGTAATATAGGTTGCACCTCCGTCACTCGGTCGCGTCAAGCCATTGTTTTTAACGTTCTCAAGCCGCCCTCTGTCAGCGCAGCCATAGTGGTGCCTTAAAGGGGGTGATGAGCACAGTCATTCTGGACGGAGGATAACTACTGTTGAGTCTAAATAACAACTATAGTGCCTGGAAATACAATATTTTTTTTGTACAAAATATTTTGTAGGAAACAACTTTACCGTTGACCTCCCCTCAATCTTAGCTTGCTAGCTAACGTTATACTACATGTAAAGTCAATCTGGTGACCTCCCCTCAATCTTAGCTTGCTAGCTAACATTATACTATATGTAAAGTCAATCTGATGACCTCCCCTCAATCTTAGCTTGCTAGCTAATGTTATACTACATGTAAAGTCAATCTGGTGACCTCCCCTCAATCTTAGCTTGCTAGCTAACGTTATACTATATGTAAAGTCAATCTTGTGACATCCAAATGATGACAAAAGGTTTCCTACTAATTATTTGCCTCCTTTTTTAAAATGTCATTATACTTCCAAGCCATTGCAATGGATGTTGGATAACATTTTCATCAGCGCTCATTGATGATGCATTGAGTAGAATGCTCAGTCTGGCATCAGTCCAAAAACGCACGTTCAAAACAATATTGTGATGAGACATGCAACCCGTGAATAGTATTGCACATCTTTAATCTGAGACCAGGTTGCTTGTTAGGCAGTAACAACAAAGAAGAATTACAAGAAGCATTTATATTGTCAGTTAGGGGAACTAACGACAAAGGTTAAGAGAATTGGCTTAAGTTTAGAATAAGGGTTAGCTAAAATGCTCCACTTGTCCCGTTGTCACTTGAACAGGCAACCTTTGGAGTGCTAGATTGTCGAGGATTACGCTCACCCATCCTCCCTGACTAATATAAGATTGATTGACTGATTGATCTGCCCTGTAGTTCCTTGTCCCAGAGCTGCGTAGCCTGCAGGTGTTGGTGGTGTTCTTCCTGATCTCAGCCTATGAGGTGGGACCTGGTCCTATTTCCTGGTTCATCGCTGCAGAGCTGTTTGACCAGCCAGCCAGACCAATCGCCATGGCCTTCACCAGCATGCTCAACTGGGGAGGGAAGTTCATGCTGGCCCTGCTCTTCCCTCCACTACTGGTAAGTTTAACATAGCCTGTGTCATAGGATAGCTGTAATACAACACCAATGGGATTAACATTATGACACCAATGGGACTTAACATTATGACACCAATGGGACTTAACATTATGGCACCAATGGGACTTAACATTATGACACCAATAGTACATAATATAATATAATAATATATGCCATTTAGCAGACGCTTTTATCCAAAGCGACTTACAGTCATGTGTGCATACATTCTACGTATGGGTGGTCCTGGGGATCGAACCCACTACCCTGGAGTTACAAGCGCCATGCTCTACCAACTGAGCTACAGAAGGACCACCACATGACATTATGACACCAATAGTACATGACATTATGACACCAATAGTACATGACATTATGGCACCAATGGGACTTAACATTATGGCACTAATGGGACTTAAGATTATGGCACTAATGGGACTGAACATTATGGCACTAATGGGACTGAACATTATGACACCAATAGTACATGACATTATGACACCAATAGTACATGACATTATGACACCAATAGTACATGACATTATGGCACCAATAGTACATGACATTATGACACCAATGGGACTTAACATTATGGCACCAATAGTACATGACATTACGGCACCAATAGTACATGACATTATGGCACCAATAGTACATGACATTATGACACCAATGGGACTTAACATTATGGCACCAATAGTACATGACATTACGGCACCAATAGTACATGACATTATGGCACCAATAGTACATGACATTATGGCACCAATAGTACATGACATTATGACACCAATGGGACTGAACATTATGGCACCAATGGGACTTAACATTATGGCACCAATAGTACATGACATTATGACACCAATGGGACTGAACATTATGGCACCAATAGTACATGACATTATGGCACCAATAGTACATGACATTATGACACCAATGGGACTTAACATTATGGCACCAATGGGACTGAACATTATGGCACCAATAGTACATGACATTACGGCACCAATAGTACATGACATTATGGCACCAATAGTACATGACATTATGACACCAATAGTACATGACATTATGGCACCAATAGTACATGACATTACGGCACCAATAGTACATGACATTACGGCACCAATAGTACATGACATTATGACACCAATAGTACATGACATTATGGCACCAATAGTACATGACATTACGGCACCAATAGTACATGACATTACGGCACCAATAGTACATGACATTATGGCTTGTTTGATATCATAGATAGGACTATCTTCTAAAATGATCAATGAAATATACTGCAATTTCCAGTTGTGTTAATTTACATTTAAGTCATTTAGCAGACGCTCTTATCCAGAGCGACTTACAAATTGGTGCATTCACCTTATGACATCCAGTGGAACAGTCACTTTACAATAGTGCATCTAAATCTTAAAGGGGGGGTGAGAGGGATTACTTATCCTATCCTAGGTATTCCTTAAAGAGGTGGGGTTTCAGGTGTCTCCGGAAGGTGGTGATTGACTCCATTAACTCTCTGCTCGTGTGTGTGTGTGTGTGTGTGTGTGTGTGTGTGTGTGTGTGTGTGTGTGTGTGTGTGTGTGTGTGTGTGTGTGTGTGTGTGTGTGTGTGTGTGTGTGTGTGTGTGTGTGTGTGTGTGTGTGTGTGTGTGTGTGTGTGTGTGTGTGTGTGTGTCTCTCTCTCTCTCTCTGTAGAAACTGTGTGGTGCTTATGTGTACCTCCTCTTTATGACCATGGCTCTGGCAGCCTTCAGCTTCACTTGGAGACGCCTACCTGAGACCAAGGGACGCACCTTCGATGACATCGCAGCCGAGTTCCGAGAGTCCGAGGGCATCCCCCTGCACATTAAGACTGGTTTCAACACCTTCCCCTTGACCTGACCGCCCTGGCCCCCCTCTCACCTTACCCCCTCCCCGGAGGTCGGAGGTTGTACTGGGGGGGTCACCGAGGTCTTCTTGTGTTCAACCTCCGCTTGGGACAAATCCTTTATCAACCTTTGGCTTAACCAGGTCAGAACACGACCTCTAACACAAGGGAGACATGGTGGGACTGATACAGGACTTCAGGCGTTGGCCTCCCACAGTGTTGTCCGTTTTCTGATGACATTTATAAACATCAAAAATACGATGTCCTCTGTTACTGTCACGCATATGTGTCATGAAATGGATAAATATTATTATCTGTATTGTTGGATTGAGGCATTACGATAACTTGTTTTCAGATCCATATCATTGAATATTAAAAGTGAAGCTCCTGTATATAAGAGATTATAAGAGTCTGAAGCTCCTGTATATAAGAGATTATAAGAGTCTGAATCTCATGTCTATAAGAGTTTATAAGAGTCTGAAGCTCCAGTATATAAGAGATTATAAGAGTCTGAAGCTCATGTCTATAAGAGTTTATAAGAGTCTGAAGCTCCTGTATATAAGAGATTATAAGAGTCTGAAGCTCATGTCTATAAGAGATTATAAGAGTCTGAAGCTCATGTCTATAAGAGATTATAAGAGTCTGAAGCTCATGTCTATAAGAGATTATAAGAGTCTGAAGCTCATGTCTATAAGAGATTATAAGAGTCTGAAGCTCATGTCTATAAGAGATTATAAGAGTCTGAAGCTCATGTCTATAAGACTTTATAACAGTCTGAAGCTCATGTCTATAAGAGATTATAAGAGTCTGAAGCTCCCGTACATAAGAGTTTATAAGAGTCTGAATCTCCTATCTATAAGAGTTTGTAACAGTCTGAAGCTCCAGTATATAAGAGTTTATAAGAGTCTGAAGCTCCCGTATATATGAGTTTATACGAGTCTATATCTCCTATCTATAAGAGTTTATAAGAGTCTGAAGCTCATGTCTATAAGAGGTTATAAGAGTCTGAAGCTCCTGTCTATAAGAGTCCAAAGCTCCCGTATATAAGAGATCATAAGAGTCTGAAGCTCCCGTATATAAGAGTTTATAAGAGTCTGAAGCTCATGTCTATAAGAGTCTAAAGCCCCTGTACCTGATGAAACATTGAAACATTGAACTTCTTGTGGCATGGTTCTCTTCCATTGGACAGAAGCGTTCCTCACAACTATCTGCCTCTGAACAGCTTCACCTAAGCAGTAAGGTTAACACTTTACAGTAAGGTACCATTTTGTAAAGAGTCTGTAAAGGTTTAAAAGTGATTATTTAAGCATTTATAAATGCATTATAAACCATTAATAAGTAAGGGATAATCAACGAGGGGCTATGTGTTTTGGGAAAATAATGATTGACGTGGAACAAAACTTCAACAGAGTTACATTATTTTCCAGAGAATGCATAGAGCCCCTCGTCCCTTATATACCGAGGCTATAGACAGGTTGGTTGTTTAGCAACAAAACTGAAACGTGCACAATTACGGAGCAAAACAGACGTGGTTGGCCTAGAATGTTTTACAACATGTAAACTATAATTTGTCTCTAATGTTTTATTGAAAAAAAAATACATTTGCACAAATGAGCACTTGTTGTCTCTCAAATAAATCTTTACAGTTGTTGGTTAGTTAGCTAGCTAGGAAATGTTTTGCCATATTAGCATTGACATGAAATCAGTCTGGTTCATCCTTGGGAGCAATTTCCAAACACCTGAAGGTACCACGTTCACCTGTACAAACAATAGTACCAAGTTTAAACACCATGAGACCACGCAGCCATCATACCGTCCAGCAAGGAGACGCATTCTGTCTCCTAGAGATGAATGTACTTTGGTGCGAAAAGTGCAAATCAATCCCAGGACAACAGCAAAGGACCTTGTGAAGATGCTGGAGGAAACAGGTACAAAATTATCAATATCCCCAGTAAAACGAATCCTATATTGACACAACCTGAAGGACATTTAGCAAGGAAGAAGCCACTGCTCCAAAACTGCCATTAAAAATCCAGACTACAGTTTGCAACTGCACATGGGGACAAAGGTTGTACTTTTTGGAGAAATGTCCTCCGGTCTGATGAAACAAAAATGGAACTGTTTGTCATTATGTCCGTTGTTACATTACATGAGGCCGAGGTTGCAGTGCCTACAGCTTCCACACGATGTCTAGAGTCTTGTCATTTGATTCGGCTTTGATTCTTGGTCAAACCGAATCAAGGGAACCGATTCCCTCCGGTCTCCGACCGGATGTTTTGGTCGAGCTCTCTCCAGACATTTTTTCGAGACGGACAGCTATAGAATTTACATCGCCTCCTGATGAATTTTATCGCTTATTAACGTGTACTAATACCTAAAGTTGCATTACAAAAGTATTTCGAAGTGTTTTGTGAAAGTTTATCGTCGACTTTTTGAATTTTCAAAAATGACGTTACGTTATGAAACGCTATTTTTTTCTGTTTATCACACAGTCTTCATAGATTGATATCTAGGCTATATATGGACCGATTTAATCGAAAAAAAATACCCAATAGTGATTATGGGACATCTAGGAGTGCCAACAAAGAAGATGGTCAAAGGTAATGAATGTTTTATATTTTATTTGTGCGGTTTGTGTAGCGACGACTATGCTAATTATTTTGTTTACTTCCCCTGCGGGTCTTTTGGGGTGTTACATGCTATCAGATAATAGCTTCTCATGCTTTCGCCGAAAAGCATTTTAAAAATCTGACTTGTTGCCTGGATTCACAACGAGTGTAGCTTTAATTCAATACCCTGCATGTGTATTTTAATGAATGTTTGAGTTTTAACTAATACTATTAGCATTTAGCGTAGTGCATTTGCATTTCCAGAGCTCTATATGGGACGTCTGCGTGCCAGGAAGGAGCAAGAGGTTAAGCTTGGTCGCAAATGGGTTTTCCAAATGGACGATGACCCCAAGTATACTTCCAAAGTTGTGGCAAAATGGCTTAAGGACAACAAAGGCAAGGTATTGGAGTGGCCATCACAAAGCCCTGAACTTAATCTTATAGAAAATGTGTGGGCAGAACTGAAAACGTGTGTGCGAGCAAGGAGGCCTACAAACCTGACTCAGTTACACCAGCGCTGTCAGGAGGAATGGGCCAAAATTGTTGTGGGAAGCTTGTGGAAAGCTACCCAAAACGTTTGACCCAAGTTAACCTCTAGCGACGAGCAATCCCGTATCCGGGAGCATAGCCTCAAGCTCATTACCATAACGCAAAGTTTCCTATTCATGAAAATCGCAAATGAAATGAAATAAATATATTCAAACACAAGCTTAGCCTTTTGTTAACAACACTGTCATCTCAGATTTTCAAAATATGCGTTACAGCCAACGTTAGACAAGCATTTGTGTAAGTTTAGCATGGCATAATGCTATGCTAAGCTGTGCTGGCAGCAGGCAACATTTTCACAAAAATAAGAAAAGCAACCAAATTAAACCATTTACCTTTGACGAACTTCAGATGCTTTCACTCAGGAGACTCCCAGTTAGACAGCAAATGTTCCTTTTTTTCCAAAAATAATATTTTTGTAGGAGAAAAACATCACTTTTGTTCATCCTGCTTGGCTGGGAAATCAACAGAAAAATACTTCAACTATAACGCATTAGCATAACGCAACTTTTTCTATTCAAGAAAATCGCAAATGAAATTGAATAAATATATTGAAACACAAGCTTAGCATTTTGTTAACAACACTGTCATCTCAGATTTTCAAAATATGCTTTTCAACCAAAGCTACACAAGCATTTGTGTAAGAGTATTGATAGCCTAGCATAGCATTAAGCCTAGCATTCAGCAGGCAACATTTTCACAAAAACCAAACAGAAACAAGAAAAGCATTCAAATAAAATAATTTACCTTTGAAGAACTTCGGATGATTTCAATGACGAGACTCTCAGTTAGATAGCAAATGTTAAATTTTTCCCAAAATATTATTTGTGTTGGCTCCGTTTTGTTCATCACGTTTGGCTAAGAAAAAAAACGGAAAATGCAGTCACTACAACGGCAAACTTTTTTCCAAATTAGCTCCATAATATCGACAGAAACATGGCAAACGTTGTTTAGAATCAATCCTCAAGGTGTTTTTCACATATCTATTCGATAATATATCAGTCGTGACATTTGGTTTCTCATCAGAAGCAAACAGAAAAATACTGCAGCTGGAGATTACGCAATAATTGCAACGGAGGACACCAAGCGACCACCTGGTAGATGTAGTCTCTTATTGTCAATCTTCCAATGATATGCCTACAAATACGTCACAATGCTGTCGACACCTTGGGGAAGCGACAGAAAGCCTAAGCTCATTCGTGGCCCATTCACAGCCATATAAGGAGTCATTGGCATGAGGCGGTTTCAAAAAATAAGGCACTTCCTGATTGGATTTTTATCTGGGTTTCGCCTGTAACATCAGTTCTGTGGCACTCACAGACAATATCTTTGCAGTTTTGGAAATGTCAGAGTGGTTTCTTTCCAAAGCTGTAAATTATATGCATAGTCAAGCATCTTTTCGTGACAAAATATCTTGTTTAAAACGGGAAAGTTTTTCATCCAAAAATTTAAATAGCGCCCCCCTATATCCAAGAATTTAAACAATTTAAAGGCAATGCTACCAAATACTCATTGAGTGTATGTAAACTTCTGACCCACTGGGAATGTGATGAAAGAAATAAAAGCTGAAATAAAAGCTGAAATATATAATTCTCCACAATATTATTCTGACATTTCACATTCTTAAAATAAAGTGGCGATCATAACTGACCTAAAACAGGAAATATTTACTAGGATTAAATGTCAGGAATTGTGAAAAACTGAGTTTAAATTTATTTGGCTAAGGTGTATGAAAACTTCTGACTTCAACTGTATGTGTGTGTGTGTGTTTATTAAAAGTATAATATCATACTGTGGACATCTACGTCTATAGGCCTATGCATGCAATGCCCTGATACGTTTAGTGCTAAAATCTCTGACAGCTGAACCGTGAGATGGACAATTATTGTTTTAGGCAAGTTGTCACATCCTGATCTTAGTTCCTTTTTTATGTCTCTTTTTTGGTTTGGTCAGGGCGCGAAACATAGTGTCCCCAGTGCGCATGCGTAGCCCGGTGCGCTACATCACAGCTCCTCGAATCGGCCGGGCTAGAGTGGGCATCGAGCCAGGAGGGATGAAGCCGTCTCAGCGCATCTGGTCCCCAGTGCATCTCCTCGGCCCGGGTTATATGGCACCAGCCCTACGCACGGTGTCCCCGGTTCGCCAGCACAACCCAGTGCGGCCTGTTCCAACTCTCCACATTTGCCGGGCTACAGGGGGTATCCAGCCAGGACAGGTTGTGCAGGCTCATCTGTCGAGACCTCCAGTGCACCTCCACGGCCCAGTGCATCCAGTGCCTCGGCCAAGGAGGAGGTTGCCTGTATGTCTCCCCAGCCTGGTGAGTCCTGTGCCTGCTCCTAGAACCAAGTCTCCCTCCTGTCCGGAGCCACCAGAGCCGCCATCTGTCTGGAGCCCCCAGAGCCGCCCGTCTGTCCAGAGCTGCCAGAGCCGCCCGTCTGTCCGGAGCCTCCAGAGCCGCCCGTCTGTCCGGAGCCACCAGAGCCACCATCTGTCTGGAGCCCCCAGAGCCGCCCGTCTGTCCAGAGCCGCCAGAGTCACCCTTCACTCCGGAGCCGACAGAGTCTCCCGCCTGTCCGGAGCTGCCAGAGTCTCCAGTCTGGCCGACGCTGTCCCTGTCCGGAGTCTCCCTCCTCTTCAGGGCCAGCGGTAAGTGTCCCCAGTTTGGGGTCAGCAGCGAGGGTCGCCACTCCAGAGGCGCCACCTCAGTAGGCCAAGATTAAGGTGGAGTGGGGTCTATGTCCCGCACCAGAGCCGCCACCGCGGTGAAATTCCCACCCAGACCCTCCCCTATAGGTTCAGGTGTTGCGGCCGGAGTCCGCACCTTTGGGAGGGGGTACCGTCACGTCCTGACCTTAGTTCCTTTTTTATGTCTCCTTTTTGGTTTGGTCAGGGCGCGAAGCATAGTGTCCCCAGTGCGCATGCATAGTGAGTTGGGGTGGGCATTCTATGTTTTGTTCTAGGTTTTGTACTTCTATGTGTTTGTCCTTGTATGGTTCCCAATCAGAGGCAGCTGTCAATCATTGTCTCTGATTGAGAACCATAAGAATTGTAAGAATTGTACTTAAACTCCCCTCTCGTACTTTTTTCATCTCTAATGTAAAAATAGGGGACCACAACTTGATTGTGCAATCCCGGTCACTTAAGAGCATCTTTGTATATATATATACATATATATATATTTTTTTTTTTAACTGACAAATAAAATCAATCAGTCAATCCAAACTGTGCAGTGGCCATTTGATGAATGGAAAGAGACATCTCTTACAAAACACCAAACAGTTTAATAACACTCGGAGATTGCCAAGCCTTCAATACTGGGTAGACATACAACGTAGGGAGGGATGTATTTTCTGTTTGTTGAGATAGACATAGTCTATTTATTCTGGTGTTGAAAATGCAAACCATGATATTGATGTTCCCGAAGTCGATATGATTTGTTTATTGATTGTGTGGTGCACTGGCACAGAAACATGTTGGTAGGAAATTAGTTGCACATATTTTATATAATTATAAAAATGGCATACAAATGTTGAAAATCTGATTTTCCCCCTAGCTGATCATAGTTGGCAGCTGATCGTATTGTAATGAGACAGGCATGGAGAGTGAGCTCCTCTGTGGTGGTCAGCGAAATCCCAACCTTCTGGCATCGATTGTGCCACAATAGAATGCTGTGGCAAAGTCGATATCCAAGTGGGTTGCTTGTTGTCGTAAACATTATTTTGAGAAAAACTTTATATCCATCAAAATAAAGTCAAATCTTTCTTCTCTTTCTTGTGATGTACAATGCCTTGCGAAAGTATTCATCCCCCTTGGCATTTTTCCTATTTTGTTGAATTACAACCTGTAATTTAAATAGATTTTTATTTGGATTTCAAGTAATGAACATAAAATAGTCCACATTTTTGAAGTGAAATAACAAACAAAATTGTATTATTTAAAACGGAAAAGTGGTGCGTGGGGTTTTCTTCCGCTGAAGGAGAAGAGGACCAAAATGCAGCGTGGTTAGTGTTCCACATCTTTAATATCGACGATAAACGAGAACACTACAAAAAACAAAACAACAAAAGTGAAAACCGAAACAAACCGAAGGCTAAGCTTGTGTTTCAATATATTTATTTCATTTAATTTGCGATTTTCATGAATAGAAAAAGTTGCGTTATGCTAATGCATTATAGTTTCTCAGCCAAGCAGGATGAACAAACTGCAAACTGCGATTTTCATGAATAGGACACGTTGCGTCATGGTAATGCGGGCTATGATTACGGTCCCGGATACGGGATTGCTCGTCGCTAGAGGTTAATCAGAGAGGCAACAAAGAGACCAAAGATAACCCTGAAGGAGCTGCAAAGCTCCACAGTGGAGATTGGAGTATCTGTCCATAGGACCACTTTAAGCCGTTCACTCCACAGAGCTGGGCTTTATGGAAGAGTGGCCAGAAAAAAGCCATTGTTTAAAGAAAAAAATAAGAAAACATGTTTGGTGTTCGCCAAAAGGCATCTGGGAGACTCACAAACATATGGAAGAAGGTACTCTGGTCAGATGAGACTAAAATTGAGCTTTTTGGCCATCAAGGAAAACGCTGTCTGGCACAAAACCCAACACCTCTCATCACCCCGAGAACATTCCCACAGCATCCACAGTGAAGCATGGTGGTGGCAGCATCATGCTGTGGGGATGTTTTTGATCAGCAGGGAAACTGGTCAGAATTGAACCAATGATGGATGGCGCTAAATACAGGGAAATTGTTGAGGGAAACCTGTTTCAGTCTTCCAGAGATTTGAGACTGGGATGGAGGTTCACCTTCCAGCAGGACAATGACCCTAAGCATACTGCTAAAGCAACACTCGAGTGGTTTAGGGGAAACATTTAACTGTCTTGGAATGTCCTAGTCAAAGCCCAGACCTCAATCCAATTGAGAATCTGTGGTATGAGTTAAAGATTGCTGAACACCAGCGGAACCCATCCAACTTGAAGGAGCTGGAGCAGTTTTGCCTTGAAGAATGGGCAGAAATCCCAGTGGCTAGATGTGCCAGGCTTATAGAGACATACCCCAAGAGACTTGCAGCTGTAATTGCTGCAAAAGGTGGGTCTTTAAAGATTTGACTTTGGGCGGGTGAATAGTTAGGCACGCTCAAGTTTTCTTTTTTTTGTTGTCTTATTTTGTAATGTAGTCTGTGTGTAGCTGGTGTAGAGGAGTCTGGCGCAGGGCAGTAGATATGAGTAAATAAACATATTTTACTCAAAACAGACAAAGACAATACAAAATAAGCGAGCCCACATAAACAGACTGTATTCCATAAAAACAATCACTCACAAACAAACATGGGGGAACAGAGGGTTAAATAATGAACAAGTAATTAGGGAAAGGAAACCAGGTGTGTAAGACAAAGACAAAACAAATGGAAAATGAAAAGTAGATCGGCGATGGCTAGAAGGCCGGTGACGTCGACCGCCAAAACGCCGGAGGAGTTTTGGACCGACTTCGGCAAAACATATTTATTGTTTATTTCACCCCCAAAAAATATTTTACATCTTCAAAGTGGTAGGAGGCATGTTGTGTAAATCAAATTATACAAACCCCCAAAATATCAATTTTAATTCCAGGTTGAAAGGCAACAAAATTGGTAAAAATGCCAAGGGGGGTGAATAGTTTTGCAAGCCACTGTATCATGTGGTTTATGCAGATATATCAGAAACTTGCACGGTAACAAGCACGAGTTGTTTTTACCCCTGTAATTACAGACTACCATATGTTACAGTGTAACTATGAATTATTACAATTAACTACAATACTTGTTACAGTGTATTTACATATGTAATTACATCATACATGTTGTTATTACAGTGTAACTATGAATTATTACAATTAACTACAATACTTGTTACAGTGTATTTATATATGTAATTACAGTGTAATAAGGACATATTTTAATGAAGCGTTAACATAATCTAGTAATATGATAGGAATTATATAATTTAATTTGTAAGTCGCTCTGGATAAGAGCGTCTGCTAAATGACTTAAATGTAATAAATGTAATGTAAATGAATACTGCCTGGGTTGTAAATCTGGCCAAGGCATCAGGGTTTCAAACATGGGGCAAGACACCCCATTGGGAGTTGACAATTGGTCTGAAAAATCCTTCTCTTGTCAAGGACCAGAGGACCAACGCATCACACCCAAAAGTGAGAAAATAATTATTGTCAATCAATTGAAAATAAGGACGCATCATGATACATAAGTGCTCATCTGATTAGCATTTGTAAGTGCATTTATAAATGGTTAATAACAAGGTAAATACTGGCTCACTATTTGACAAGAACTGACCAGCTTTCGCATTATCTTGACCGATGTGTTACGACAGTTTATAAATGGTTTATAATGGATTTGCAAATGCTTAAACAACCATGAATAAAATAATTACAAGCACTTTATAGACCCTTTACAAAAGATACCTTATTATAAAGTTAGATGGAACAGCCTCACAGGAACATCCTCACAGGAACAGCCTCACAGGAACAGCCTCACAGGAACAGTCTCACAGGAACAGCCTCACAGAAACAGCCTCACAGAAACAGCCTCACAGAAACAGTCTCACAGAAACAGCCTCACAGGAACAGTCTCACAGGAACAGCCTCACAGAAACAGTCTCACAGAAACAGCCTCACAGGAACAGCCTCACAGGAACATCCTCACAGGAACAGCCTCTCAGGAACATCCTCACAGAAACAGCCTCACAGGAACATCCTCACAGAAACAGCCTCACAGGAACAGCCTCACAGAAACAGCCTCACAGTAACAGCCTCACAGGAACAGCCTCACATGAACAGCCTCACAGGAACAGCCTCACAGGAACATCCTCACAGAAACAGCCTCACAGGAACAGCCTCACAGGAACAGCCTCACAGGAACATCCTCACAGAAACAGCCTCACAGGAACAGCCTCACAGGAACAGCCTCACAGGAACATCCTCACAGAAACAGCCTCACCTGACTGCACACAAATCCAGTACCAATCACACTGATCACAATGTTTCTCAAAATCTTCTTAATGTATATTATGCAGTAGCATGTACAGTATATATAAATAGCATGTGATGTAAATGCATTTCACTTCACCATCAGAAATAGCTTAGAAATAGTTATATATGAATGCCTTGTTACAGGACCCTTCGCAACTCCCAACAGCCTCTCAGCCTGACCCTGGCTCTGAACCAACCCTTTCTTTCTTTCCAACAATATTATTGGTTTGTGAAATCTGGCATCACTCTGAACTGTGTCCCTATGAGCTGTGTACCTCAATAAGCTGCCTGTGAAAATCCAGGACTGCCAAGTGGATAAATGTTTTATTAAACATGTTCTATTGTGGTTGACAGGAACCTAAACGGAAGAAGAGAGGAGGGTAGAGGAGAAGAGAAGAGAAGAGAGGAAAGGAGAGGAGAGAAGAGAAGAGGAGAGGAGAGGAGGAGAGAGAAGAGGAGAGAGGAGAGGAGGAGAAAGAAGAGGAGAGGAGGAGAAAGAAGAGGAGAGGAGGAGAGAGAAGAGGGGAGGAGGAGAGACAAGAGGAGAGGAGAGAGGAGAGGAGGAGAGAGAAGAGGAGAGGAGGAGAGAGAAGAGGAGGAGAGAGGAGAGGAGAGGAGAGAGGAGAGGAGGAGAAAGAAGAGGAGAGGAGGAGAGAGAAGAGGGGAGGAGGAGAGACAAGAGGAGAGGAGGAGAGAGAAGAGGAGGAGAGAGAGGACATGAGGGGAGAAAGGAGAGGAGAGAGGAGAGGAGAAGAAACAGAGAGTGAGAGAGAGTGGGAGGGAGGGAGAGAGAGAAAGAGGGAGATTTGTGACCTGTTACCACAAGAAAATGGCACCCAGTGAAGAACAAACACCATTGTAAATACAACCTATATTTATGTTTATTTTGCCCTTTTGTACTCTAACTATTTGCACATCATTCCAACACTGTATATAGCAATATGACATTTGAAATGTCTTTATTCTTTTGGTGTAATGTTTACTCTACATTTTATTGTTTTTTTCACTTTTGTTTATTATCTACTTATCTTGCTTTGGCAACGTAAATATATGTTTCCCAATAAAGCCCCTTAAATTGAAGGCAGGCAGACAGACAGGCAGATAGACAGGCAGACAGACAGACAGACAGACAGACAGACAGACAGACAGACAGACAGACAGACAGACAGACAGACAGACAGACAGACAGACAGACAGACAGACAGACAGACAGGCAGACAGACAGACAGACAGACAGACAGACAGACAGACAGACAGACAGACAGACAGACAGAATAGAATAGACAGAGACAGACAGACAGACAGACAGACAGACAGACAGACAGACAGATAAGAAGACAGAATAGAATAGAGAAGACAGAAGACAGAAGACAGAAGAGAAGACAGACAGACAGACAGACAGACAGACAGAAGAGAAGAGAAGAGAAGAGAAGAGAAGAGAAGAGAAGAGAAGAAAGGACAATAAAACCCCTTAAATTGAAGGCAGACAGACAGACAGACAGACAGACAGACAGACAGACAGACAGACAGACAGACAGACAGACAGACAGACAGACAGACAGACAGACAGACAGACAGACAGACAGACAGACAGACAGACAGACAGACAGACAGACAGACAGACAGACAGACAGACAGACAGACAGACAGACAGACAGACAGACAGACAGACAGACAGACAGACAGACAGACAGACAGGATCCCCTTACTGTATGCTCTAACCCAACAGTCCAGGATGCAGTTCTACTATTTGACACATGGTCCTTCTCCCAGTAAATGACAACTCCTCATTCCAGTCTTTCTCATGTTGTTCAGTGTTATACGTTATAAGATGCATTTATAGATCATTAGCATGTATTGGGTCACCTTACAAATAGCCTTTTAATCCAAAACCCTTTGTAAATAAATTGCGTCATAGCTAATTTGGTACCAAAGTGCTTGTCGACCTGAAGCAGGAATTCTTATAAACTAGAGGGGCTAATTTGAACACGAAGAGGGATTTTTACAAATGTATTGAGGACAAAACACTGTGAACTGTGAGTGATCAACGATAGCAGGATCCTGTGTTATTTGGTTGTGTGTTGTCTATAACGAAGCTATAAATAAATAATAACTAATTACTGACTTACGAGAAAAGAGGGAGTCGCTCGTTAGCAGTGGAAATCTATTAAAACTGAACAAAACACAGGACCGATTCTGGAAACATACAAACAATACTTTTTCTTTTTTACTGCTCAATTAACTAGACCTGTAAAAATATCAGAATGTCTTAACAGGTCTTTTCAAACTCCCTTTTAAGTTGGATAATGAAAACCATTTGTACCTATGAGATGCCTTTCGTGAGGAGATTCCCTCGCCGACCACACACAACACACACAACACACACACACACACACACACACACACACACACACACACACACACACACACACACACACACACACACACACACACACACACACACACACCACACACCACACACAACACACACCACACACAACACACACCACACACAACACACCACACACAACACACAACACACACCACACACAACACACACACACACACCACACACCACACACCACACACAACACACACCACACACAACACACACACAACACACACACACAACACACAACACACACACACCACACACCACACACAACACACACACACCACACACCACACACAACACACACACACCACACACCACACACAACACACACACAACACACACACCACACACACACACACACCACACACACACACCACACACACCACACACACACCACACACACACCACACACACAACGTTTTGTGTGTTGGTTATGTCAAGGTGTTGTCTTGCATAGAGAGGACTGGAGAGGCTCAGGCTCATGGCACGCTGGTTAGTTTTATACAACCTCCCAGTCAATACAAAACTAAAACCTAGAATCTTTACATACCTCACTACTCAGAGAAAATTACAGCACACACACACACAGGCAGGAGCACATGCAGGAGCACGGTCAGGAGCACAGTCAGGAGCACGGCCAGGAGCACGGTCAGGAGCACAGTCAGGAGCACGGCCAGGAGCACGGTCAGGAGCACGGCAAGGAGTACGGGCAGGAGCGCGGCCAGGAGCGCGGCCAGGAGCACGATCAGTAGCACGGCAAGGAGCACGGCCAGGAGCACGGGCGGGAGCACGGTCAGGAGCATGGCAAGGAGCACGGCCAGGAGCACGGGCGGGAGCACGGCCAGGAGCACGGTCAGGTGTAACCCTTACTAAATGAGTAGACCAGTATCTCACAGGCAGGTGTAACCCTTACTAAATGAGTAGACCAGTATCTCACAGGCAGGTGTAACCCTTAGTAATTCTATCCTATCCTGGAACGTTTCTTGTCATGTGAAGTGTTTAATGTCTGCTATCCCTCCTGTTTCTTGTGTCCCCTCTTCTCACTAAATGAGTAGACCAGTATCTCACAGGCAAGTGTAACCCTTACTAAATGAGTAGCCCATTATCTCACAGGCAGGTGTAACCCTTACTAAATGAGTAGCCCATTATCTCACAGGCAGGTGTAACCCTTACTAAATGAGTAGACCAGTATCTCACAGGCAGGTGTAACCCTTACTAAATGAGTAGCCCAGTATCTCACAGGCAGGTGTAACCCTTACTAAATGAGTAGCCCAGTATGTCATGTTTTGTCATATATTGTCTTGGCATTGTGCTTTCCCTTCTGTTCGTTTCCCCCTGCTGGTATTATTAGGTTCGTTCCCTTTTTCTATCCCTCTCTCTCTCCCCCTCCCTCTCTCTCCTCTCTCTATCGTTCCGTTCCTGCTCCCAGCTGTTCCTCATTCTCCTAACTCACTCATTTTGTCTTTTCACACCTGTCCCCTATTTTGTCCTCTGATTAGAGTCCCTATTTCTCCCCTTGTTTTCCGCTTCTGTCCTTGTCGAATCCTTGTATGATGTTCGCTGTGCTGTGTCCTTGTCTCGCCCTGTCGTGTCTTGTCTCCTTCAGATGCTGCGTGTGAGCAGGTGTCTTAGTCTGCTACGGTCGGTGCCTTCCCCCCGCTAAGGAGACGCAACCTGCAGTCAATGGTCGAGTCTCCAGTCTGTCCTCGTTACTACGAGTGGATTTAAGTTTTTTCCTGTTTTGTTTTCGTCTTGAGTTTTCCAGGATTATTACTTTTGCCTTTTACTGGAATAAAGACTCTGTTTTCGCTAAGTCGCTTTTGGGTCCTCATTCACCTGCATAACACGTTATCTCACAGGCAGGTGTAACCCACTACTAAATGAGTAGCCCAGTATTCTCACAGGCAGGTGTAACCCTTACTAAATGAGTAGCCTATTATCTCACAGGCAGGTGTAACCCTTACTAAATGATTAGCCCGTTATCTCACAGGCAGGTGTAACCCTTACTAAATGAGTAGACCAGTATCTCACAGGCAGGTGTAACCCTTACTAAATGAGTAGACCAGTATCTCACAGGCAGGTGTAACCCTTACTAAATGAGTAGCCCATTATCTCACAGGCAGGTGTAACCCTTACTAAATGAGTAGACCAGTATCTCACAGGCAGGTGTAACCCTTACTAAATGAGTAGACCAGTATCTCACAGGCAGGTGTAACCCTTACTAAATGAGTAGCCCAGTATCTCACAGGCAGGTGTAACCCTTGCTAAATGAGTAGCCCAGTATCTCACATGCAGTGTGGTCTCGGAACATCATGTGACCAGTTATTTGATCTTACTGTAAGAAGCAGGCATTATGCTAATGAGATATGCAAACGCTGTTGAGTCAGACAGCTACCTCTCCTGCGTCCACCGCAGTCAACCAATCAGATGGGGAGCATATGTTTGCTTGAAAATATTTCATTCATGAAGCATAGTTCACTCTGTCTACGGCACGGAGGAGGATTGTTGGGTGTTAATGGTGGGTGAAAAGAGATCTGTAGGTCTACGGCTGCATTGGTGATGCATGCCATTATGATTAGCTGCCAGATTCACGTAGCGGATATCCTGAGACAGAGTGAACACCCATAAACCCGGAGAAATTACAGACAGATCCACTTCCCCTTCTTCTTTTCTTCTTTATTGTGATACGTGATCAATGAACATTGACAGTAATTCATCTTGAATAATAGTTTTACATTTACAGTTAAAAAACACTTTATTATTTAATAAATCAACATTGAAAGAATCAACCATATTATTTCCAAATGTATAAATAAACTAACTCATTTGTAAATGTTTGTAAAGGGTGTGTGCTGGTGGCAGGGAAGTCAGGCGCAGGAGATACAACTTGGAGCAGTCTTAATAAGTGCTCAAAAAACTCAGAAAACCAAAATATACAAAATAATACAAGTGGGTACAAAACCCTTCGCACACCAGACCACAACTTGCACAATGCTTACAAATAAACAATCGCCGACAAGGACAATGAGGAGGAACAGAATGTTAAATACTCAACATGTAATGGATGGGATTGGAACCAGGTGTGATGGAAGACTAAGACTAAACCAATGGAAAATGAAAAGAGGATCAGCGATGGCTAGAAGGTCGGTGACCAGGGTAACATAAGGAAAGACCAGGGTAACATAAGGAAAGACCAGGGTAACATAAGACCAGGGTAACATAAGGAAAGACCAGGGTAACATAAGACCAGGGTAACATAAGGAAAGACCAGGGTAACATAAGACCTGGGTAACATAAGGAAAGAACATGGTAACATAAGGAAAGACCAGGGTAACATAAGACCAGGGTAACATAAAACCAGGGTAACATAAGAACAGGGTAACATAAGACCTGGGTAACATAAGACCAGGGTAACATAAGGAAAGACCAGGGTAACATAAGGAAAGACCAGGGTAACATAAGGAAAGACCAGGGTAACATAAGGAAAGACCAGGGTAACATAAGACCAGGGTAACATAAGACCAGGGTAACATAAGACCAGGGTAACATAAGACCAGGGTAACATAAGACCAGGGTAACATAAGGAAAGACCAGGGTAACATAAGGAAAGACCAGGGTAACATAAGACCAGTGTAACATAAGGAAAGACCAGGGTAACATAAGACCAGGGTAACATAAGACCAGGGTAACATAAGGAAAGACCAGGGTAACATAAGGATAGACCGGGGTAACATAAGACCAGGGTAACATAAGACCAGGGTAACATAAGACCAGGGTAACATAAGACCAGGGTAACATAAGACCAGGGTAACATAAGGAAAGACCAGGGTAACATAAGACCAGGGTAACATAAGACCAGGGTAACATAAGGAAAGACCAGGGTAACATAAGGAAAGACCAGGGTAACATAAGGAAAGACCAGGGTAACATAAGGAAAGACCAGGGTAACATAAGGAAAGACCAGGGTAACATAAGGAAAGACCAGGGTAACATAAGACCAGGGTAACATAAGGAAAGACCAGGGTAACATAAGACCAGGGTAACATAAGACCTGGGTAACATAAGGAAAGACCAGGGTAACATAAGGAAAGACCAGGGTAACATAAGACCAGGGTAACATAAACCAGGGTAACCAGGGTAACATAAGAACAGGGTAACATAAGACCAGGGTAACATAAGAAAGACCAGGGTAACATAAGGAAAGACCAGGGTAACATAAGGAAAGAACAGGGGGTAACATAAGGAAAGACCAGGGTAACATAAGGAAAGACCAGGGTAACAACATAAGGAAAGACCAGGGTAACATAAGGAAAGACCAGGGTAACATAAGAAAGACCAGGGTAACATAAGGAAAGACCAGGGTAACATAAGGAAAGACAGGGTAACATAAGAAAGACCAGGGTAACATAAGGAAAGAAAGACCAGGGTAACATAAGACCAGGGTAACATAAGGAAAGACCAGGGACCAGGGTAACATAAGAAAGACCAGGGTAACATAAGGAAAGACCAGGGTAACATAAGGAAAGACCAGGGTAACATAAGACCAGAAAGACCAGGGTAACATAAGGGGTAACAGACCAGGGTAAACATAAGGAAAGACCAGGGTAACATAAGACCAGGGTAACATAAGACCAGGGTAACATAAGACCAGGGTAACATAAAAGACCAGGGTAACATAAGGAAAGACCAGGGTAACATAAGGAAAGACCAGGGTAACATAAGAAAGACCAGGGTAACATAAGGAAAGACCAGGGTAACATAAGACCAGGGTAACATAAGACCAGGGTAACATAAGGAAAGACCAGGGTAACATAAGGTAACATAAGACCAGGGTAACATAAGACCAGGGTAACATAAGACCAGGGTAACATAAGACCAGGGTAACATAAGACCAGGGTAACATAAGACCAGGGTAACATAAGACCAGGGTAACATAAGACCAGGGTAACATAAGGAAAGACCAGGGTAACATAAGGAAAGACCAGGGTAACATAAGGAAAGACCAGGGTAACATAAGGAAAGACCAGGGTAACATAAGGAAAGACCAGGGTAACATAAGACCAGGGTAACATAAGGAAAGACCAGGGTAACATAAGACCAGGGTAACATAAGGAAAGACCAGGGTAACATAAGACCAGGGTAACATAAGACCTGGGTAACATAAGGAAAGACCAGGGTAACATAAGGAAAGACCAGGGTAACATAAGACCAGGGTAACATAAAACCAGGGTAACATAAGAACAGGGTAACATAAGACCTGGGTAACATAAGACCAGGGTAACATAAGGAAAGACCAGGGTAACATAAGGAAAGACCAGGGTAACATAAGGAAAGACCAGGGTAACATAAGGAAAGACCAGGGTAACATAAGGAAAGACCAGGGTAACATAAGACCAGGGTAACATAAGGAAAGACCAGGGTAACATAAGACCAGGGTAACATAAGACCAGGGTAACATAAGGAAAGACCAGGGTAACATAAGACCAGGGTAACATAAGGAAAGACCAGGGTAACATAAGGAAAGACCAGGGTAACATAAGGAAAGACCAGGGTAACATAAGGAAAGACCAGGGTAACATAAGGAAAGACCAGGGTAACATAAGACCAGGGTAACATAAGGAAAGACCAGGGTAACATAAGACCAGGGTAACATAAGACCAGGGTAACATAAGGAAAGACCAGGGTAACATAAGGAAAGACCAGGGTAACATAAGACCAGGGTAACATAAGACCAGGGTAACATAAGACCAGGGTAACATAAGACCAGGGTAACATAAGACCTGGGTAACATAAGACCAGGGTAACATAAGGAAAGACCAGGGTAACATAAGACCAGGGTAACATAAGGAAAGACCAGGGTAACATAAGAAAAGACCAGGGTAACATAAGACCAGGGTAACATAAGACCAGGGTAACATAAGACCAGGGTAACATAAGACCAGGGTAACATAAGGAAAGACCAGGGTAACATAAGGAAAGACCAGGGTAACATAAGACCAGTGTAACATAAGGAAAGACCAGGGTAACATAAGACCAGGGTAACATAAGGAAAGACCAGGGTAACATAAGGAAAGACCAGGGTAACATAAGGAAAGACCAGGGTAACATAAGGAAAGACCAGGGTAACATAAGACCAGTGTAACATAAGGAAAGACCAGGGTAACATAAGGAAAGACCAGGGTAACATAAGGAAAGACCAGGGTAACATAAGACCAGGGTAACATAAGGAAAGACCAGGGTAACATAAGACCAGGGTAACATAAGGAAAGACCAGGGTAACATAAGACCAGTGTAACATAAGGAAAGACCAGGGTAACATAAGGAAAGACCAGGGTAACATAAGACCAGGGTAACATAAGACCAGGGTAACATAAGGAAAGACCAGGGTAACATAAGACCAGTGTAACATAAGGAAAGACCAGGGTAACATAAGGAAAGACCAGGGTAACATAAGACCAGGGTAACATAAGACCAGGGTAACATAAGACCAGGGTAACATAAGGAAAGACCAGGGTAACATAAGGAAAGACCAGGGTAACATAAGGAAAGACCAGGGTAACATAAGACCAGGGTAACATAAGACCAGGGTAACATAAGGAAAGACTAGGGTAACATAAGGAAAGACCAGGGTAACATAAGGAAAGACCAGGGTAACATAAGGAAAGACCAGGGTAACATAAGACCAGGGTAACATAAGACCAGGGTAACATAAGGAAAGACCAGGGTAACGTAAGGAAAGACCAGGGTAACATAAGACCAGGGTAACATAAGGAAAGACCAGGGTAACATAAGACCAGGGTAACATAAGGAAAGACCAGGGTAACATAAGGAAAGACCAGGGTAACATAAGGAAAGACCAGGGTAACATAAGACCAGGGTAACATAAGGAAAGACCAGGGTAACATAAGGAAAGACCAGGGTAACATAAGACCAGGGTAACATAAGACCAGGGTAACATAAGACCAGGGTAACATAAGACCAGGGTAACATAAGACCAGCGTAACATAAGACCAGGGTAACATAAGACCAGGGTAACATAAGACCAGCGTAACATAAGACCAGGGTAACATAAGACCAGGGTAACATAAGACCAGGGTAACATAAGACCAGGGTAACATAAGACCAGGGTAACATAAGACCAGGGTAACATAACAAGTACAGCTACACTAAACCCCCAGTGTTGATATAATATAACAAGTACAGCTGAACTAAACCCCCAGTGTTGATATAATATAACAAGTACAGCTACACTAAACCCCCAGTGTTGATATAATATAACAAGTACAGCTACACTAAACCCCCAGTGTTGATATAATATAACAAGTACAGCTACACTAAACCCCCAGTGTTGATATAATATAACAAGTACAGCTACACTAAACCCCAGTGTTGATATAATATAACAAGTACAGCTACACTAAACCCCCAGTGTTGATATAATATAACAAGTACAGCTGAACTAAACCCCCAGTGTTGATATAATATAACAAGTACAGCTACACTAAACCCCCAGTGTTGATATAATATTACAAGTACAGCTACACTAAACCCCCAGTGTTGATATAATATAACAAGTACAGCTACACTAAACCCCCAGTGTTGATATAGGACAGCATATAATATCTGAAGAGGTGATGGTCTCATCTTGTACTGTAGGGGGACCTCTAACTCTACTTGTAATAATGTCTGTCTCATTTCATTGTCATGATCAGAAAGGTTCACTGTGAGGTCCTATGAACAAACATTATGGTACAGACTTTCTGACACTCCCACTAACCACCACCCTAAATAACACGCTACTACATCAGCCCCTCTCCTTTCACCTGAGAGCTTCATCCAGGAGACACTCATATCTCTCCTCCACTGAGGAAACATATTCATCTCCTCCATCAAGTCTTCTTCACTATGATCAGAGTTCTGATTCACCTGGCTGCTCTACCACTCTGGGTGACAGGTATTAAATCACTCATTAAGAGAAGTCTAACAAATATATGAATGTCGTTAAACTGAATAAATATCCTCTCTCTCTCCTCTCTCTCTCTCTCTCTCTCTCTCTCTCTCTCTCTCTCTCTCTCTCTCTCTCTCTCTCTCTCTCTCTCTCTCTCTCTCTCTCTCTCTCTCTCTCTCTCTCTCTCTCTCTCTCTCTCTCTCTCTCTCAGCAGGGCAGTCGCTTAGTACCGAAGTCCATCAGACTCCTATTGCAATACTAAAAGGATCTAAAGATAATGTACAACTCACCTGCAACCATACTAACCCTAGCTACTACACAATACTCTGGTACCAACAGTCAACAGGAGACACAACTATGAAACTCATTGGTTATGTATATACCAAGTCAATAACCATGGAGAAATCGTTTGAAAAGCACTTCAATGTGAGTGGAGACGGTAGGAAAGAGGCTTATCTTCATCTACTGAGTCTGAGATCACCTGAAGACAGTGCAGTGTATTACTGTGCAGCCAGCCAACACAGTGATGTAGAGAACCTCCTCTCCTCTACAAAAACCCTGTCTGATAGAAAACTATGAGCAGTGATCACAACACCAAACCTGCATCTGAGGTTGGTGTTTGGTTCAGAGCCAATGAATAAAGAGATGTATTGCAGCATCAGCAAGTTGATCATATCTGCATTGTACAGAATAACAGTATTTACGAATTAGTGTCATTACTAATTGAGATAAATTATGTGGTTATAATGTCATATCCTGTTTCTGTAGGCTTTTGGGGACCTAAGTGAGATTTGGCTGGGGGACTCCATCCTAGCGACAAAACAGTTTATAGTGGGCTGTGGTCAAAAATAGTGCACTACATAGTGAATAAGGTGCCATTGGGCTCTGGTCTAAAGTAGTTCACTATATAATAGGGAATAGGGTGCCGTAGGGCTCTGGTCTAAAGTAGTGCACTATATAGGGAATAGGGTGCCATAGGGCTCTGGTCTAAAGTCGTGCACTATATAGGGAATAGGGTGCCATAGGGCTCTGGTCTAAAGTCGTGCACTATATAGGGAATAGGGTGCCATAGGGCTCTGGTCTAAAGTAGTGCACTATATAGGGAATAGGGTGCCGCAGGGCTCTGGTCTAAAGTAGTGCACTATATAGGGAATAGGGTGCAATTTCGGATGCAACCAAAATATGTGACACTCCCACTAGATGACATGACATCTCTGACTATCTGAAAACCCTTTCTACTCGTCCATGTGACTCTTCTCTCCAGAACCATCAACATGATCAAGCTTCTCATACACGTAGCAACTCTACCACTGTGGGTGACAGGTACTAAATCACTGTTCAGATTAAAGATATTTACTACCCAAATATATTGCTGTCAATATGTTGAGTAATACTGTAGATTTGAGTTGTTCTGTTTTCATCCACAGGGCTGTCACAAACAGACAAACAGAAAAGTCCAGCAGACTCCTTCTGCAATACTAAAAGGATCTGACGGTAGCATTCAACTGAACTGCAGCCACACTGTTCCAAGCTACAACATGATACTGTGGTACCAGCAGTCAGAACGAGACACTGATCTGAAACTCATTGGGTATGTGTTCCTCACCAATCCTGCTGTGGAAGATTCCTTTAAAGGGCGTTTTACTGTGAGTGGAGATGCTGCAACTGGGAAAATGGCGTATCTACATATTCCTAAACTGAGAGGAACTGAAGACAGTGCAGTGTATTTCTGTGCTGCTACTTACGCACAGTGTTTCACTGTACCCTCTCTCCTCTACATAAACCCTCTCTGATCCTCTCATATAATCCTGACTACAGCTCTATACACCTGCACCTGTCTTCAACCACTTCAACAACACTTTGCTCTGAACCACTAGATATCAACCAGATGGTAATGATGCTGTTATAAGTGTCTGGTTTAGATGGTTTAGCTGCAGCACTTCCTCACTTCTCCACCAAGGAGGCAGAGGTTCTCCACACTGAGCTGTAAAAGGGGCTGCATAGGGTCCCTGGTCAAACGCAGGGTGCTAAATAGGAAATAGGATGAAACAAGAGAATTGTTATGGGGTATTGTGATGTCATTACGGGGTATTGTGATGTCATAATGGGCTATTGTGCGTAGATGGGTGAAATAAAATAGATGTAATTTATTTTGAATTGAGGCTGTAACAGAATGTAGAAATAGTCAAGTGGTATACTTTCTGAAGGCACTGTATGCTTCAACATAAACATGATGTCATGGCTTTAGACACTTCTGATAGGCTAATCAGGTGGTATACTTTCTGAAGGCACTGTATGCTTCAACATAAACATGATGTCATGGCTTTAGACACTTCTGATAGGCTAATCAGGTGGTATACTTTCTGAAGGCACTGTATGCTTCAACATAAACATGATGTCATGGCTTTAGACACTTCTGATAGGCTAATCAGGTGGTATACTTTCTGAAGGCACTGTATGCTATAAACCACTGAGGAAAGTACAGTTCCCGCTCAGCCCAGTCAAAACTGTTCGCTGCTCTGGCCCCCCAATGGGATAACAAACTCCCTCACGACGCCAGGACAGCGGAGTCAATGACCACCTTCCGGAGACACCTGAAACCCCACCTCTTTAAGGAATACCTAGGATAGGATAAGTAATCCTTCTCACCCCCTTTAAGATTTAGATGCACTATTGTAAAGTGACTGTTCTACTGGATGTCATAAGGTGAATGCACCAATTTGTAAGTCGCTCTGGATAAGAGCGTCTGCTAAATGACTTAAATGTAAATGTAAATGTTTAGACACTTCTGATAGGCTAATCAGGTGGTATACTTTCTGAAGGCACTGTATGCTTCAACATAAACATGATGTCATGGCTTTAGACACTTCTGATAGGCTAATCAGGTGGTATACTTTCTGAAGGCACTGTATGCTTCAACATAAACATGATGTCATGGCTTTAGACACTTCTGATAGGCTAATCAGGTGGTATACTTTCTGAAGGCACTGTATGCTTCAACATAAACATGATGTCATGGCTTTAGACACTTCTGATAGGCTAATCAGGTGGTATACTTTCTGAAGGCACTGTATGCTTTCTGAACATAAACATGATGTCATGGCTTTAGACACTTCTGATAGGCTAATCAGGTGGTATACTTTCTGAAGGCACTGTATGCTTCAACATAAACATGATGTCATGGCTTTAGACACTTCTGATAGGCTAATCAGGTGGTATACTTTCTGAAGGCACTGTATGCTTCAACATAAACATGATGTCATGGCTTTAGACACTTCTGATAGGCTAATCAGGTGGTATACTTTCTGAAGGCACTGTATGCTTCAACATAAACATGATGTCATGGCTTTAGACAACTAAAATGGGATAACAAACTCTGAAGGCACTGTATGCTTCAACATAAACATGATGTCATGGCTTTAGACACTTCTGATAGGCTAAAAGTGACAGGTGGTATACTTTCTGAAGGCACTGTATGCTTCAACATAAACATGATGTCATGGCTTTAGACACTTCTGATAGGCTAATCAGGTGGTATACTTTCTGAAGGCACTGTATGCTTCAACATAAACATGATGTCATGGCTTTAGACACTTCTGATAGGCTAATCAGGTGGTATACTTTCTGAAGGCACTGTATGCTTCAACATAAACATGATGTCATGGCTTTAGACACTTCTGATAGGCTAATCAGGTGGTATACTTTCTGAAGGCACTGTATGCTTCAACATAAACATGATGTCATGGCTTTAGACACTTCTGATAGGCTAATCAGGTGGTATACTTTCTGAAGGCACTGTATGCTTCAACATAAACATGATGTCATGGCTTTAGACACTTCTGATAGGCTAATCAGGTGGTATACTTTCTGAAGGCACTGTATGCTTCAACATAAACATGATGTCATGGCTTTAGACACTTCTGATAGGCTAATCAGGTGGTATACTTTCTGAAGGCACTGTATGCTTCAACATAAACATGATGTCATGGCTTTAGACACTTCTGATAGGCTAATCAGGTGGTATACTTTCTGAAGGCACTGTATGCTTCAACATAAACATGATGTCATGGCTTTAGACACTTCTGATAGGCTAATCAGGTGGTATACTTTCTGACTTTCTGATGTCAAGGCACTGTATGCTTCAACATAAACATGATGTCATGGCTTTAGACACTTCTGATAATCAGGTGGTAACTCAGGGCACTGTATGCTTCAACATAAACATGATGTCATGGCTTTAACACTTCTGATAGGCTAATCAGGTGGTATACTTTCTGAAGGCACTGTATGCTTCAACATAAACATGATGTCATGGCTTTAGACGCTTCTGATAGGCTAATCAGGTGGTATAATTTCTGAAGGCACTGTATGCTTCAACATAAACATGATGTCATGGCTTTAGAATCAGGTGGTATACTTTCTGAAGGCACTGTATGCTTCAACATAAACATGATGTCATGGATAGGCTAATCAGGTGGTAACATAAACATGATGTCATGGCTTTAGACGCTTCTGAGGCAATCAGGTGGTATACTTTCTGCACTGTATGCTTCAACATAAACATGATGTCATGGCCTGCTCGCCTCCCTACCACTGAGGAAGTACAGTTCCCGCTCAGCCCAGTCAAAACTGTTCGCTGCTCTGGCCCCCCAATGGGATAACAAACTCCCTCACGACGCCAGGACAGCGGAGTCAATGACCACCTTCCGGAGACACCTGAAACCCCACCTCTTTAAGGAATACCTAGGATAGGATAAGTAATCCTTCTCACCCCCCCCCCTTTAAGATTTAGATGCACTATTGTAAAGTGACTGTTCTACTGGATGTCATAAGGTGAATGCACCAATTTGTAAGTCGCTCTGGATAAGAGCGTCTGCTAAATGACTTAAATGTAAATGTAAATGTTTAGACACTTCTGATAGGCTAATCAGGTGGTATACTTTCTGAAGGCACTGTATGCTTCAACATAAACATGATGTCATGGCTTTAGACACTTCTGATAGGCTAATCAGGTGGTATACTTTCTGAAGGCACTGTATGCTTCAACATAAACATGATGTCATGGCTTTAGACACTTCTGATAGGCTAATCAGGTGGTATACTTTCTGAAGGCACTGTATGCTTCAACATAAACATGATGTCATGGCTTTACATATCTATCTGCTACTTTCCGCAGCCAGCTTCCCATATACAGATAGACTATTCGGTAAAAACTTTATTTAGGTATGTTTATTGAATTATTGGCCATTCTATTTGTACGGAACAAGCGTCCTAATTCCTCCAATGCGTACTATATCACTCCTTAATAATCCTTGGCTTGCAAAACCAGGCCGTATTAAGCTCTAGTTTATTTGGTGGTAGCGCACTTACCTCAGGTCAATTTCGGACCTGCTTCCTTTTTATCGATATCCTGGTTAATACCCCCGGTAGAAACCCATTTTATTTGTTCGGAATATTCAAGCACCTATTATTGATCAAATTCAACTCCTTCATAACATTTTAATCAATAAATATCCTAAATAATCCCTCCCAAATTCGAGAATAAAGGCTACTTTACCTGCTGCCGGCTGGGAAAACATTGTTCTTTTGAATCTAGTCACCCTCTCTGTCCTCTGTGATAATACGCAGGCCTGTTTCAATTTTAACCTCAATTCAGAGGTCAGGTCTTTAGTAAAACGAGTCAAAAAACTCGTCAGTGTACGTTTTCCAGCGTACTATCTTCAGGCACAGTGAGAGTTATTTAGATCCGGCTCGAAGGACCAAATTGATAGAGGAATTCTAAATTCCTTTATGCTTTAATTGCCAAAACCAATTAGCACTCATTTCTAATTCATTAATGAATTGTAAGTTAATTAATTATGCATGAAGTAGATCGAGACCAGTCTTAAAAGCCAGGTAAAGAGCGTTTAATTCCAGAGAGTACTAAATGCTTACACACATTTCCACAGGATATAAACTGAACATGACATCATCAGTTTCCCGCCCTCTCTCCGCCCTCTCTCCGCCCTCTCTCCGCCCTCTCTCCGCCCTCTCTCCGATTCTCACAAGGACCCATTGTTTTAGGAATGGAACCTTTCCCAGACATTTCTTATCTGTCTGAAAAGCCATATAGCATCACTCCCCCTTTGACTTCCCAAGACACAGACTATTAATTCATTCTGCTTACATTTTCAGTAACAGCTTAACCAATAACTTTTACTTTTCATACCATAACATAATAGTATTAGAATAAATATTTCTAATCAATAATGTATACATAATTAATCATCTTAACTACAATTTCCTCTAACAGTTTTACAGTAGGACACTGGAGAATGGCTTCGGATAACCTGAGTTTTTCAGCAGGGCACTGTGGAATGGCAGGACACTCTGAATAACCTGAGTTTTTCAGCAGGGCACTGTGGAATGGCAGGACACTCTGAATAACCTGAGTTTTTCAGCAGGGCACTGTGGAATGGCAGGACACTCTGAATAACCTGAGTTTTTCAGCAGGGCACTGTGGAATGGCAGGACACTCTGAATAACCTGAGTTTTTCAGCAGGGCACTGGAGAATGGCAGGACACTGAATAACCTGAGTTTTTCAGCAGGACACTGTGGAATGGCAGGACACTCTGAATAACCTGAGTTTTACAGCAGGGCACTGTGGAATGGCAGGA
>NC_060189.1:2453724-2493151 GCF_021184085.1 Oncorhynchus gorbuscha
TGACTAAGATACTCCCTCCTCCCTCCACCACTCAGTCCTCCCTGGATGTGACTAAGATATTCCCTCCACCACTCAGTCCTCCCTGGATGTGACTAAAATACTCCCTCCACCGCTCAGTCCTCCCTGGATGTGACTAAGATACTCCCTCCTCCCTCCACCGCTCAGTCCTCCCTGGATGTGACTAAAATACTCCCTCCACCACTCAGACCTCCCTGGATGTGACTAAGATACTCCCTCCTCCCTCCACCACTCAGTCCTCCCTGGATGTGACTAAGATACTCCCTCCACCACTCAGTCCTCCCTGGATGTGACTAAGATACTCCCTCCACCGCTCAGTCCTCCCTGGATGTGACTAAGATACTCCCTCCACCACTCAGTCCTCCCTGGATGTGACTAAGATACTCCCTCCACCGCTCAGTCCTCCCTGGATGTGACTAAGATACTCCCTCCACCACTCAGTCCTCCCTGGATGTGACTAAGATACTCCCTCCACCGTTCAGTCCTCCCTGGATGTGACTAAGATACTCCCTCCACCGCTCAGTCCTCCCTGGATGTGACTAAAATACTCCCTCCTCCCTCCACCACTCAGTCCTCCCTGGATGTGACTAAGATACTCCCTCCACCGTTCAGTCCTCCCTGGATGTGACTAAGATACTCCCTCCACCGTTCAGTCCTCCCTGGATGTGATTAAGATACTCCCTCCACCACTCAGTCCTCCCTGGATGTGACTAAGATACTCCCTCCAGTGTATTTCTGTACTGCCAGACAGGACAGTGTATTTCTGTACTGCCAGACAGGACAGTGTATTTCTGTACTGCCAGACAGGATATTGCATCAGGTCCTATCTCAGCCATACAAACCCAACTCTGAGATATATAGTCACACCTCACACCTCCTACAGTGTTCTGAACCACAGCCTCAATGCTGAACATCCTCAATGCTAAACATCCTCAATGCTAAACATGTGTAATGCAAAACATCCTCAACGCCAAACATCCTCAATACTAAACATCCTCACTGCTAAACATCCCCAATACTAAAACATCCTCACTGCTAAACATCCCCAATACTAAAACATCCTCACTGCTAAACATCTGCAATACTAAACATCTCCAATACTAAAACATCCTCACTGCTAAACATCCTCAACGCTAAACATCCTCACTGCTGAACATCCCCAATACTAAAACATCCTCAATGCTAAACATCCTCACTGCTGAACATCCCCAATTCTAAAACATCCTCAATGCTAAACATCCTCACTGCTAAACATCCTCAATGCAAAACATCCCCAATACTAAAACATCCTCACTGCTAAACATCCCCAATACTAAACATCCTCACTGCTAAACATCCTCACTGCTAAACATCCCCAATACTAAAACATCCTCAATGCTAAACATCCTCAATGCGAAACATCCTCAATGCTAAACATCCTCAATGCAAAACATCCTCACTGCTAAACATCCTCACTAATGAACATTTGCAATGCTAAACATCCTCACTGCTAAACATCATCAATACTGAACATTTGCAATGCTAAACATCGTCAATACTAAGCATCCTAAACATCCTCCATGGTAAACATCCTCAAAAATGTGTAATAATATTTTGTTTATTTTCTTCAAAATACAGACTAACTTCTGCTCCTGTATCAATAACTTCTGCTCCTGTATCAATAACTTCTGTTACTGTATCAATAACTTATGTTACTGTATCAATAACTTATGTACCTGTATCAATAACTTATCTTCCTGTATCAATAACTTCTGCTCCTGTATCAATAACTTCTGTTACTGTATCAATAACTTCTGTTCCTGTATCAATAACTTCTGTTACTGTATCAATAACTTCTGCTCCTGTATCAATAACTTCTGTTACTGTATTAATAACTTATGTTCCTGTGTCAAAAACTTATGTTACTGTATCAATAACTTCTGTTACTGTATCAATAACTTCTGTTACTGTATCAATAACTTCTGTTACTGTATCAATAACTTCTGTTAATGTATCAATAACTTATGTTCCTGTATCAATAACTTCTGTTCCTGTATCCATAACGTCTGTTCCTGTATCAATAACTTCTGCTCCTGTCTCAATAAATTCTGTTCCTATATCAATAACTTCTGCTCCTGTATCAATAACTTCTGTTACTGTATCAATAACTTTTGTTACCGTATCAATAACTTTTGTTCCTGTATCAATAACTTCTGTTACTGTATCAATAACTTCTGTTCCTGTATCAATAACTTCTGTTACTGTATCAATAACTTCTGCTCCTGTATCAATAACTTCTGTTACTGTATTAATAACTTATGTTCCTGTGTCAAAAACTTCTGTTACTGTATCAATAACTTCTGTTAATGTATCAATAACTTATGTTCCTGTATCAATAACTTCTGCTCCTGTATCAATAACTTCTGCTCCTGTATCAATAACTTATGTTCCTGTATCAATAACTTCTGTTACTGTATCAATAACTTCTGCTCCTGTATCAATAACTTCTGTTACTGTATTAATAACGTATGTTCCTGTGTCAAAAACTTCTGTTACTCTATCAATAACTTCTGTTACTGTATCAATAAATTATGTTCCTATATCAATAACTTCTGCTCCTGTATCAATAACTTCTGCTCCTGTATCAATAAATTCTGTTCCTATATCAATAACTTCTGCTCCTGTATCAATAACTTCTGTTACTATATCAATAACGTTTGTTACCGTATCAATAACTTTTGTTCCTGTATCAATAACTTCTGTTCCTGTATCAATAACTTCTGTTCCTGTATCAATAACTTCTGCTCCTGTATCAATAACTTCTGTTACTATATCAATAACGTTTGTTACCGTATCAATAACTTTTGTTCCTGTATCAATAACTTATGTTCCTGTATCAATAACTTCTGCTCCTGTATCAATAACTTATGTTACTGTATAAATAACTTCTGCTCCTGTATCAATAACTTCTGTTACTGTATCAATAACTTCTGTTCCTGTATCAATAACGTCTGTTCCTGTATCAATAACTTCTGTTACTGTATCAATAACTTCTGTTCCGGTATCAATAACTTCTGTTACTGTATCAATAACTTCTGTTCCGGTATCAATAACTTCTGTTACTGTATCAATAACGTCTGCTCCTGTATCAATAACTTCTGTTACTGTATCAATAACTTCTGTTCCGGTATCAATAACTTCTGTTCCGGTATCAATAACTTCTGTTCCTGTATCAATAACTTCTGTTACTGTAACAAAAACTTCTGTTACTGTATCAATCATTTCTGTTACCGCACCAATAACTTCTGTTACTGTATCAATAACTTCTGTTCCTGTATCAATAACTTATGTTCCTGTATCAATAACTTCCAGCTGATCCAGCAGAACGCAGTAATGTCACACTGTACTGTAGGTAGACACGTCAACTATAAGCTCCTCCCTCCTCAGAACAAAGACTCACTAAACCCCTCCCCTCCTTCTCTGCTCCCCTCTCCTTCTCTCCTCCCCTCCCCTCCTTCTCTCCTCCCCACTCCCCTCCTTCTCTCCTCCCCTCTCCTCCCCCTCCTCATCCCTCCCCTCCTTCCCCTCTCACCTCCTTCTCTCCTCCACACACCCACACCCCTCCCCTCCTCACCCCCTCCTGCTCTCCTCATCCCTCCCCTCCTTCTCCCCTCCTTCTCTCCTCCCTCCTTCTCTCCTCCTCCCTCCTTCTCTCCTCCCCCTCACCTCCTTCTCTCCTCCCCTCCTTGTTCTCTCCTCCCCTCCTTCTTCTCTCCTCCTTCTCTCCTCCTCTCCTTCTTCTCCCCTCCCCTCCTTCTCTCCTCCCCTCTCCTCCTGGGGAATTACCATTGAGTTCCTACCTCAGCCTTTTCATTTGTCTTCGTATCTATCCGCACTAAAAAAGTCACCATGTTCAAAATATTTACCACGTTCCTCGTTTGTCTCTCCTTCCTCTCAGGTAAGTGTCACAGAGATATGTTATATCCACTGTGGCGTCTCTGTAATGTCCTCTTGACTGTGTTCTCCTCCCCTCTGTAGAGGAGGTGGTGTTCTCCTCCTCTCTCCTCATCCGCCAGACTCCTCAACACCTCCTGAGGAGGACAACTGAACACAGAGAGGCACACCTGGACTGTCACCACGGCGACAACGACTACCCGTACATGCTGTGGTACCAACAGAAGGACAAGGGAGGACAGAAGACCATGGAACTCATTGGAACTCTACACTATACAAACCCAACTCTTGAGAAGAACTATGAAACACGGTTCAACTTAACAGGTCATTCCAAGGCCAAAGCCAGCCTGGTTATCTCTGAGATAAACCCTACAGACAGTGCCGTGTATTACTGTGCAGCCAGTCAGCACAGTGCTGCAAATTCATTCCCTCACTAACCAAAAACTACTGGTCGTATCAACATGACACACCTGCACAACGTTAACTCTAACTGTCTCTGGTGAACAATGAATGTGTGGTTGTATATTTAGCTGGGTGGGTAGAGAAGGCAGTCCATACACAACGCAGTCTGTTGTGTCTACACAGTCTACCTCAACATGGGTTATAAGTTAGCTTATACTGAATATCACAGCAGCAGTATGTAACGGGGTTCTTCCGTCGAAGGAGAGGCGGAGCGTGGTTGAAGTTCATGGTTTTTTCATAAGAAAAACTATACATGAACAGAATACAAAACAATAAATGTGAAAACCCGAAACCAGTCCCGTGTGGTACAAACACTGACACAGTAGACAATCAATCACCCACAAAACCCAACACCAAACAGGCTAGCTAAATATGGTTCCCAATCAGAGACAATGACTAACACCTGCCTCTGATTGAGAACCATATCAGGCCAAAACACTTAGAAACAGACAAACTAGACACACAACATAGAATGCCCACTCAGATCACACCCTGACCAAACAAAACATAGAAACATACAAAGCAAACTATGGTCAGGGTGTGACAATGTAACAGTCTAGTAATCAGAGGCTACCTCTGGTACATGTAACTGTGGAGGAATCAGAGGCTACCTCTGGTACATGTAACTGTGGAGGAATCAGAGGCTACCTCTGGTACATGTAACTGTGGAGGAATCAGAGGCTACCTCTGGTACATGTAACTGTGGGGGAATCAGAGGCTACCTCTGGTACATGTAACTGTGGGGGAATCAGAGGCTACCTCTGGTACATGTAACTGTGGGGGAATCAGAGGCTACCTCTGGTACATGTAACTGTGGAGGAATCAGAGGCTACCTCTGGTACATGTAACTGTGGAGGAATCAGAGGCTACCTCTGGTACATGTAACTGTGGAGGAATCAGAGGCTACCTCTGGTACATGTAACTGTGGAGGAATCAGAGGCTACCTCTGGTACATGTAACTGTGGAGGAATCAGAGGCTACCTCTGGTACATGTAACTGTGGGGGAATCAGAGGCTACCTCTGGTACATGTAACTGTGGGGAATCAGAGGCTACCTCTGGTACATGTAACTGTGGGGAATCAGAGGCTACCTCTGGTACATGTAACTGTGGGGGAATCAGAGGCTACCTCTGGTACATGTAACTGTGGAGGAATCAGAGGCTACCTCTGGTACTGAACATCTTATTATTGATGTCTTCATCAAAACTATGAAATAACACATATGGAATCATGTAGTAACCAAAATAGTGTTAAAAAAATCAAGATTCTTCAAAGTAGCCTTTACCTTGGTGACAGCTTTGCACACTCTCTAGAGTTGTTGTCCTCGAACCTGCAGGCCAAGTTAGTGGTTCTACACTTTCAAAGATAGATATAACAAACAGTATATGGGTGTTTCTCTGACTGTCTGACTGTCACCCAGGTGTCCCTGGTATATAGGTCTACCCTTGTATCAAATTATACTATTTGACTAAAAAGGGAGAAGTTTCTTAGAGTTGACCTTCCATTGACCTCTGGAGGGTCAGATTACACAGAAATCAACCCAGGAGTCTAAACTATCCTAGATTATACACTGACCTCTGGAGGGTAAATGTCAGATTACACAAAAATGAAACCAGGAGTCTAAACTATCCTAGATTATACACTGACCTCTGGAGGGTAAATGTCAGATTACACAGAAATCAACCCTGAAGAGGGAGGGGGGGGCGTTTTAGAGACTTAGTGCTGTTGACAGAAATAGAAAGAGTCCGTTTGGAACAGGAACCCCCATATCAACACACCTGCTGCTAAAGACTGATACTGAGCAGGAGAGATGGGTAGAGAGATAGAGAGAGAGACCGGGTGGGGGGAAGGAGGGGAGAGGAAGACGAGAGAATGAGAGAGAGACCGAGTGGGGGGAAGGAGGGAAGAGGAAGACGAGAGAATGAGAGAGAATTTGTGTTTTTGTGCGATGCTTTAACACTGTGGGGACAGGGGGCCACGGTGATATATTCACATAGAGACGCCATACAAAATCTCCTCCCATTCACTTCCATACAAAAACCTCCTCCCATTCACTTCCATACAAAAACCTTCTCTCGTTCATTTCCATACAAAAACAACCTCCCATTCACTTCCATACAAAAACAACCTCCTCCCATTCACTTCCATACAAAAACAACCTCCTTCCATTCACTTCCATACAAAAACCTCCTCTCGTTCATTTCCATACAAAAACAACCTCCTACCATTGACTTCCATACAAAAACCTCCTCCCATTCACTTCCATACAGGATAGGTCTGGGGGCAATTCACACACATTGAGGAGACTGTTAAGGAGCCTGGAGAGATGCTTCTCAAGAGATCAATAATACTGAACAGGATTTTCTTCGTAACATCAAGTTAAATTCATTAGATATTGGAGTTTGTTTGATTCCTGCTTGACAACAAAACGTATTCTAAACCAACTAGGTGATGGTGTTTTAAAGTCCCCATGGATATATATATCTATATAGAGAGAGATCTGAGGTAGTATCTGTTCTCTGTATCTCTGAGTATCTCTGTTCATTTTCCCTAGAGGGTGAATGACAGAGAGATCTGAGGTAGTATCTGTTCTCTGTATCTTTATCTCTGTTCATTTTCCCTAGAGGGTGAATGACAGAGAGATCTGAGGTAGTATCTGTATCTCTGTATCTCTGAGTATCTCTGTTCATTTTCCCTAGAGGGTGAATGACAGAGAGATCTGAGGTAGTATCTGTTCTCTGTATCTCTGAGTATCTCTGTTCATTTTCCCTAGAGGGTGAATGACAGAGAGATCTGAGGTAGTATCTGTTCTCTGTATCTCTGAGTATCTCTGTTCATTTTCCCTAGAGGGTGAATGACAGAGATCTGAGGTAGTATCTGTTCTCTGTATCTCTGAGTATCTCTGTTCATTTTCCCTAGAGGATGAATGACAGAGAGATCTGAGGTATTTTTGGAATAGGAGAGTAGCGATGTGACACTGGAAGTGTGCCCTACTTTGGAAATGGAACAAAGCTCACTGTTTTAGGTAAGTTATTAACTTCTTAAAGATTCATAATATGTATGTACATATGTAACCCTGAAGGTGTTTCGTTGCCAATAAGAGTCTCCTAAAGTGGTCAATCTGAACTAAAGGGTTGATGTGAAAACGCCGTGACTTTAAACCAACCAGCCTTCTTTGGCAAAGGAACCAAACTCACTGTTTTAGGTAAATACTTCCTACTTTCTTATCGAGAAATGTATGATTTTCTATTTTCTTTCTTCATAAAAACATGAATAATTGACAAAAAGCAAGCATTCTTAAAGTATTTCTGATGCCAAAAGCATAGAACAAGGCAGTAGTAGTTGGTCCATTACTGCTCAGTATGTCCACACTGTGACAACTATAATCCTGCATTGTTTGGAGCAGGAACCAAACTGACTGTTCTGGGTAAGAGAATATTCACCATGATGGAAGTAATGGGACTCTATGTTGTGGTGTAGTAGCATAGTGATGTGAAGATTCAGTATATTAAATTAGTTCATACTAGTGTTACTCCACTCAATGCTTTTTGATGTTAAGCCTGTACACTGTGCCAACTATGAGGCACACTTCGGTTCAGGCACTAAATTAACAGTTCTCGGTAAGTCATCCGTACACGATGTTTGCCTTTATGTGTCGTCTGAGTTAGACAACGTAATTGTGAGGAGAGAGATGTGATATCCTAGTAAATTATAGTATGTTTGCCTTTATGTGTCGTCTGAGTTAGACAACGTAATTGTGAGGAGAGAGATGTGATATCCTAGTAAGTTATAGTATGTTTGCCTTTATGTGTCGTCTGAGTTAGACAACGTAATTGTGAGGAGAGAGATGTGATATCCTAGTAGATTATAGTATGTTTGCCTCATCTATGTGTTCTAAACTGGTAAGAACAGGGTGTTGGTTGGTATTATGAGAATAGATTTATCAAAGGTCGTGATCGGGGATGGAAAGTTCTAGAAAACAGCACAGCTAGAGACTAATTCTATACTAGAGCAGTGTTCCACTGTACTGTGTTAATGGTGCCAGGCTCAGCACGTCTATATATCTATATTAGAGCAGTATTCCACTGTACTGTGTTAATGGTGCCGGGCTCAGCACATCTATATATCTATACTAGAGCAGTGTTGCTCAGCATGTCTATATATCTATAGTAGAGCAGTATTCCACTGTACTGTGTTAATGGTGCCGGGCTCAGCACGTCTATATATCTATACTAGAGCAGTGTTGCTCAGCATGTCTATATATCTATATTAGAGCAGTATTCCACTGTACTGTGTTAATGGTGCCAGGCTCAGCACGTCTATACTGTATATCTATATTAGAGCAGTGTTCCACTGTACTGTGTTCATGGTGCTGGCCAGGTTGACTTCAGCGGAGGAACCCGCTTAACTGTTCTAGACAAAACACCAAAATAAAAATAATCAAATTAACCAAATGACTGTTGAAGATGGAAACCACTTACATTTCATTAGAAAAATAGTCACAATAATGTATTTGGTTATAATTTAGATGATACCCGTGGCTGAGTTACTGTGAAGAGTATTTGAATGTACTTCTAACAGAGTAACAAAGGTTGAGAATGTCCAGAGTCCTTGTCAGAACTAGAGACTTTAGGATACAGCCTTGTCGCTCTGCGCTCGTACTCGGGAAGCATACTTTGGAGCCGGCACCACACTCACCGTTTTAGGAAAGAAAATATACTACCAAATGTTACAAACTAGCATGGAGAAAACATGTACAATATTCTGCAATATAAAAACAGTTACACTAAACTAAAATGTTTAAACTAAAATGTTATTTTAATGTAACTGGATCACAGTAAAAACATCAGTTATCTTCCTCTAACATCTTACACAACAAGGTATCAGACCCAGGATTGAGGTAGAAAGAGGTCTGGTTCTATGCCCAGACCCAGGATTGAGGTATAAAGTGGTCTGGTTCTATGCCCAGACCCAGGATTGAGGTATAAAGTAGTCTGGTTCTATGCCCAGACCCAGTCTACATCTCTCATGGTATTGAAGAATGAAGTGGTCTGGTTCTATGCCCAGACCCAGTCTACATCTCTCATGTTATTGAGGTATAAAGTGGTCTGGTTCTATGCCCAGACCCAGTCTACATCTCTCATGGTATTGAGGTATAAAGTGGTCTGGTTCTATGCCCAGACCCAGTCTACATCTCTCATGGTATTGAGGTATAAAGTGCTTATCCTGCCTACTTTGGAGAGGGAACCATGCTAACAGTTCTGGGAAGGACGCTGCCAAAATACTGTAATAATGGTATATTATAGCTTTCATGTTCGACCTGTTTTGCCAATGACTTTGGCAGCTGGGTTGCAAAGAGGTTCACTCTGAGATGCTGAATGAAATGTTGTGTTATTATGGGCTTGTCTGGACACAGAATCAAGTTCAGGTCTGAGTGGACAACAAATAGAGTCATTAAAGGTTAAAGCTTCTCCTATTTCCTCCCTGCAGAGCCAGACATCCCTGTCACTCCACCCAAAGTCAAAGTCCTTCCACCCTCCACTAAGGAGTGTGAAGATAGAAACAAGAAGAAGAAGAAGACGTTGGTGTGTGTGGCCACCGACTTCTACCCCGACCACGTCACTGTGTTCTGGAAGTTAAATGGAGGCGCCAACATCACCGATGGAGTGGGGACCGACAACACTGCCTTGAGGGATGAAAACAGACGCTACAGTATCACCAGCAGACTGAGAGTCCCAGCCAAGACATGGAACACGGCCTCTAACAGATTCACCTGCGCCATCCGCTTCTTCAATGGGACCGATAACATATATGTTGCAGATCACATTAACGGAGAAGGAGGTATGGTCAAATTATGAACTAAAACCCTGTCCTTGTTTATGAGAAGAAACGGGTTTTATTGAACGACAATAGTATGCTTCTCTGTATTTGTCATTCTCTAGTAAAATAGTAAGTAAACTAGTGAGCTTCTCTACATCATTATGTAGAACTAGGATGTACATTAGCCTGTGTCATGTGAAACACTGCTTTGTTTCTTCCATGTCAAGGTGGTGATGGAGGGATGACGACAGGTAAATGTGTCCATTCTATACTGAACTACTTATTGTTCATGCCAAATACATGGAATACATAGAACCTATAGTTTACATAATACTGTTTACAATACTATCATATTTAGTCATGCCTAATCTGCGGAACAATATTAACCTGACAGCATCTTAGTCAAGGTCATTTCAATGTCTTATTGTCCTTATTGTAGAGTACTACGTGAAGAGCACCCAGACTGCCAAGCTGGCCTACAGCATCTTCATCGCTAAGAGTACCTTCTACGGCCTGGTCGTCGTGGCTCTGATTTGGAAGTTTCAGGTGAGTTCACTGCTACTATGATGAGGGACGTCACACAGCCTTCTCTCTCTTCTTCAATCTATGTCTTGTGCCAGCTAGCCTGGTCGCAGTTCTGTTTGTGCTGTTATGGTCGGCATGACAACGACATACTGTAGGAGTTGGCAGGAAAGCACAAACAGATCTGGGACCAGGCTAGCTTTGTGCTAATAAAGGATCTAAGATGGCAACATACTGTCTTTATACTGTATCTCTGTGTTCCCATACAGACACCACACTGTCTTTATCCTGTATCTCTGTGTTCCCATACAGACACCATACTGTCTTTATCCTGTATCTCTGTGTTCCCATACAGACACCATACTGTCTTTAGCCTGTATCTCTGTGTTTCCATACAGACACCATACTGTCTTTATCCTGTATCTCTGTGTCTGTGTTTCCATACAGACATCATACAGACACCATACTGTCTTTATCCTGTATCTCTGTGTCTGTGTTTCCATACAGACACCATACAGACACCATACTGTCTTTATCCTGTACCTCTGTGTTCCCATACAGCGCTCCTCAGATAAACAGATGTAATTGATCCCTGACTGAGACCAGGCCACCTGTGGAAGCTGAACTCTGTGGACTGGAGGGAGTCATGTGTGGCATAAGGCTCTGGTGAAAAGTAGTGCACTTTAAAGTAGTGCACTATAAAGTAGTGCACTATAAAGTAGTGCACTATAAAGGGAATAGGATGCCATTTGGGACGAAGAACAAACCCATTTCTATCATGTGATTACAATGTACAGTGTGCTGTCTATTATCTGTCACTTACTAGACAATGTGAGGATGTATTTTATCTATCACTTACTAGACAATGTGAGGATGTATTTTATCTATCACTTACTAGACAATGTGAGGATGTATTTTATCTATCACTTACTAGACAATGTGAGGATGTATTTTATCTATCACTTACTAGACAATGTGAGGATGTATTTTATCTGTCACTTACTAGACAATGTGAGGATGTATTTTATCTATCACTTACTAGACAATGTGAGGATGTATTTTATCTGTCACTTACTAGACAATGTGAGGATGTATTTTATCTATCACTTACTAGACAATGTGAGGATGTATTTTATCTGTCACTTACTAGACAATGTGAGGATGTATTTTATCTGTCACTTACTAGACAATGTGAGGATGTATTTTATCTGTCACTTACTAGACAATGTGAGGATGTATTTTATCTATCACTTACTAGACAATGTGAGGATGTATTTTATCTGTCACTTACTAGACAATGTGAGGATGTATTTTATCTGTCACTTACTAGACAATGTGAGGATGTATTTTATCTATCACTTACTAGACAATGTGAGGATGTATTTTATCTGTCACTTACTAGACAATGTGAGGATGTATTTTATCTATCACTTACTAGACAATGTGAGGATGTATTTTATCTATCACTTACTAGACAATGTGAGGATGTATTTTATCTATCACTTAGACAATGTGAGATGTATTTTATCTGTCAACTGACAATGAGGATGTATTTTATCTGTCACTTACTAGACAATGTGAGGATGTATTTTATCTGTCACTTACTAGACAATGTGAGGATGTATTTTATCTGTCACTTACTAGACAATGTGAGGATGTATTTTATCTATCACTTACTAGACAATGTGAGGATGTATTTTATCTGTCACTTACTAGACAATGTGAGGATGTATTTTATCTGTCACTTACTAGACAATGTGAGGATGTATTTTATCTGTCACTTACTAGACAATGTGAGGATGTATTTTATCTGTCACTTACTAGACAATGTGAGGATGTATTTTATCGTCCCCAATAAACAGAATCTTTATTCATGTATTCACTGAGTGTACAAAACATTAAGAACACCTTCCTCATCCTCCCCCTTGAATTCGTCGGGGACATGGACTCTACAAGGTGTCTAAAGCGTTCCACAGGGATACTGGCCCCATGTTGACTCCACAAGGTGTCGAAAGCGTTCCACAGGGATGCTGGTCCATGTTGACTCCACAAGGTGTCTAAAGTGTTCCACAGGGATACTGGCCCCATGTTGACTCCACAAGGTGTCGAAAGCGTTCCACAGGGATGCTGGCCCATGTTGACTCCACAAGGTGTCGAAAGCGTTCCACAGGGATACTGGCCCCATGTTGACTCCACAAGGTGTCGAAAGCGTTCCACAGGGATGCTGGCCCATGTTGACTCCAATGCTTCCCACAGTTGTGTCAAGTTGGCTGGATGTCCTTTGGGTGGTGGACCATTCTTGATACACAAGGGAAACTGTTGAGTGTGAAAAACCCAGCAGCGTTGCAGTTCTTGACAGAAACAGTGTGCCCAGCACCTACTACCCTACCCTCGTTCAAAGGCACTTAAATATTTTGTCTTACCCATTCACCCTCTGAAGGACACACATACACAATCCATGTCTCTATTGTCTCAAGGCATAACAATTTAACCCGTCTCCTCGCCTTCATCTACACTAACGGGATTTAACAAGTGGGATCATAGCTTTCACCTGGATTCACCTGGCCAATGTATATCATGGAAAGAGCAGGTGTTCATAATGTTTTGCTCACTCAGTGTATATGAGTTAATTCAGGAAGTGTGACAAAAACATATTCCATGAACTTACAAAACCAACATTTATGTTAATTTATGTATTATTATTGTTGCAGGAATTACTGCATAGTGTGTACAATATAAATATATGTTGCTTTCCAATTTCAATGTTTTGCTGATGAACAACACATTCAATAATGTGCAACTTGAGGCGTCCGGGTTTGGCCCCGGTAGGTTTGGCCCCGGTAGGTTTGGCCCCGGTAGGTTTGGCCCCGGTAGGTTTGGCCCCGGTAGGTTTGGCCCCAGTAGGCCAACATTATAAATAGGAATAGAGGCCGGGTTTGGCCCCGGTAGGTTTGGCCCCAGTAGGCCGACATTATAAATAGGAATAGAGGCCGGGTTTGGCCCCGGTAGGTTTGGCCCCAGTAGGCCGACATTATAAATAGGAATAGAGGCCGGGTTTGGCCCCGGTAGGCCGACATTATAAATAAGAATTTGGTTTTCAACTGACTTGCCTCGTTAAATAAAGATTAAATAAAAAATATATATAATTAGTCTGTTCAGGTGTCATTTTATCAGTCAGTTGTTACTATATTACTCACTTGTTACTATATTACTCACTTGTTACTATATACTATACTCACTTGTTACTATATACTATACTCACTTGTTACTATATACTCACTTGTTACTATATACTCACTTGTTACTATATACTCACTTGTTACTATATACTCACTTGTTACTATATTACTCACTTGTTACTATATACTCACTTGTTACTATATACTCACTTGTTACTATATTACTCACTTGTTACTATATTACTCACGTGTTACTATATACTCACTTGTTACTATATACTATACTCACTTGTTACTATATTACTCACTTGTTACTATATTACTCACTTGTTACTATATTACTCACTTGTTACTATATACTCACTTGTTACGATATACTATACTCACTTGTTACCATATACTATACTCTCTTGTTACTATATACTCACTTGTTACTATATTACTCACTTGTTACTATATACTCACTTGTTACTATATACTCACTTGTTACTATATACTCACTTGTTACTATATACTCACTTGTTACTATATTACTCACTTGTTACTATATACTATACTCACTTGTTACTATATACTCACTTGTTACTATATACTCACTTGTTACTATATACTCACTTGTTACTATATACTATACTCACTTGTTACTATATACTATACTCACTTGTTACTATATACTATACTCACGTGTTACTATATACTATACTCACTTGTTACTATATACTCACTTGTTACTATATTAATCACTTGTTACTATATACTCACTTGTTACTATATTACTCACTTGTTACTATATTACTCACTTGTTACTCAATAATAAAGTTGGTAATGTGACTATTTGACTGACTCTTATTTCCACCTAAGAGAAGTTGGTAATGTGACTATTTGACTGACTCTTATTTCCACCTAAGAGAAGTTGGTAATGTTGAAACCTTTGAATGATTCATTACGACTGACTTCCCTCAAAGAGCTCATTTCATGACTCAACACCCAGTCATTATCAGGCTCTTTAATACACATGCTGGCATGTAGTCCTGTTTCCAGTCCCTCCCAGCATGTGGGTGATGACTGAACATGATACACTGTTTGTGACATTACCCAGATACAGGAAATAACACCTGAAATAAGGTCAAGACATGGTAGATATATAACTTCACCTGATGTAACGGTCCTCTTCTGATGAGGAATAGGAAGGATCGGACCAATGAGCAGCGTGGTAAATGTTCATGTTATATTTATTAGAACAGAAACGCTAAACAAAATAACAAAGAGAGTGAAACGAAAACAATACAGTTCTGTGAAACACAGACACAGAAAACAACTACCCACAAACCATATTGGCAAAACAGGCTGCCTAAGTATGGTTCTCAATCAGAGACAACGATCGACAGCTGCCTCTCTGATTGGGAACCATACCAGGCCAAACACAGAAATACAAAGCCTAGAATACACAACATAGAATGCCCACCCTAACTCATGCCCTGACCAAACTAAAACAGAGACATAAAAAAGGAACTAAGGTCAGGACGTGACACCTGAAATAAGGTCAAGACATGGTAGATAGAGTGTCTCTTTGGAGCAGAAACTCTCTGCAATTTTGAATTTTGATTCAACTGTTTCTTTCCATCGAGGGAGTATATTGTTTATGTCTGTATCACGCCTGATTTCTGAGAAACTGCTTTCCTGCCCACAGACAGGAAGTTTCCGTGACACTCTGCAGCGCTGCAGTGCATCATGGTCTCAGACCTCCCGACACTCAGGTGGAACAGTTAAACATCGCCTTCAGAAAGTATTCCGTGACACTCTGCAGCGCTGCAGTGCATCATGGTCTCAGACCACCCGACACTCAGGTGGAACAGTTAAACATCGCCTTCAGAAAGTATTCCGTGACACTCTGCAGCGCTGCAGTGCATCATGGTCTCAGACCTACCGACACTCAGGTGGAACAGTTAAACATCGCCTTCAGAAAGTATTCCGTGACACTCTGCAGCGCTGCAGTGCATCATGGTCTCAGACCTCCCGACACTCAGGTGGAACAGTTAAACATCGCCTTCAGAAAGTATTCCGTGACACTCTGCAGCGCATCATGGTCTCAGACCACCCGACACTCAGGTGGAACAGTTAAACATCACCTTCAGAAAGTATTCCGAGTTATTTTGTTGTTACAGCCTGAATTAAAAACATTTTTATTCAAAATGAATTAAATATAAACACATTTACCCGTCTACAAGCAATACCCCATAATGACAATGGGAAAACGTGTTTTTAAACATTTTTACAAATTTATTGTAAATGAAATACAGAATTCTCATTTACATGAATATTCATACCCTTGTCTTACATGTTATAATCCCCTTACTAAGTAAAAGTCTTTCCAAACCTGGATTGCACAATATTTTCCCTTTATAATTCTTCAAGCTTGGTTGTGAATCATTCTTGCCAAGGATTTTCATGCCGATTTAAGTCAAAACTGTAACTAGGCCACTCAGGAACATTCAATGTCATCTTGGTAAGCAACGCCAGTGTATATTTGGCCTTGTGTTTTAGGTTATTGTCCTGCTGAAAGGTGAATTTGTCTCAGTGTCTGGCGGAAAGCAGACTGAACCAGCTTTTCCTGTGCTAAGCTCTATTCCATTTCCTTTTATCCTAAAAAAAACTCCCTAGTCCTTGCCGATGACAAGCATACCCATAACATGATGCAGCCACCACCATGCTTGAAAATATAAAGAGTGGTACTCAGTGATGTAGGATTTGCCCAAACATAACACTATGTATTCAGGACACAAAGTTAATTTCTTTGCCACATTTTTTTCGGTTTAACTTTAGGGCCTTATTGCAAACAATAGTTCGACGAGCCCGACGTGAATGACATACTGCTTTCCCGGGAACATGCCCACATCTCCGTCATTTGCGTGAAGAGAAGGCGGGGGGAAAGGGGCCGGAGGGCAGGCTGCCTTCTATTCTGCTAGCAAACATTCAATCTTTGGAAAATAAAATCGATGACCTACGCAGAAGATTAAACTACCAACAAGACATTAAAAACTGTAATATCTTATGCTTCACGGAGTCGTGGCTGAACGACGACAATTATCAACATACAGCTGGCTGGTTATACGCTGTATCGGCAGGACAGAACAGCGGCATCTGGTAAGACAAGGGGAAGCGGACTATGTATTTTTGTAAATAACAGCTGGTGCACGATATCTAAGACTCAAGGTTTTGCTCACCCGAGTTAGAGAATGTCATGATAAGCTGTAGACCACACTATCTACCTAGAGAGTTTCATCTGTACTTTTTGTAGCTGTCTACATACCACCACAGACCGATGCTGGCACAAAGACCGCACTCAATGAGCTGTATTCCGCCATAAGCAAACAGGAAAACGCTCATCCAGAGGCGGCGCTCCTAGTGGCCGGGTACTTTAATGCAGGGAAACTTAAATCATCTTACCAAATTTCTATCAGCATGTTAAATGTGCAACCAGAGGGAAACAAACTCAGGACCACCTTCACTCCACACACTCAGATGCGTACAAAGCTCTCCCTCGCCCTCCATTTGGCAAATCTGACCACAATTCTATCCTCCTGATTCCTGCTTACAAGCAAAAATTAAAGCAGGAAGTACCAGTGAATCGATCAATAAAAAAAGTGGTCAGATGAAGCAAATGCTAAACTACAGGACGGTTTTGCTAGCACAGACCGGAATATGTTCTGGGTTTCTTCTGTTGGCATTGAGGAGTACACCACATCAGTCATTGGCTTCATCAATGACACCTACACCACCCGATGTTACAGGAAGGCCATAAAGATCATCAAGGACATCAACCACCCAAACCACTGCCTGTTCACCCCGCTATCATCCAGAAGGCGAAGTCAGTACAGGTGCATCAAAGCTGGGACCGAGAGACTGAAAAACAGCTTCTATCTCAAGGCCATCAGACTGTTAAACAGCCACCACTAACATTGATTGGCTGCTGCCAACACACTGTCATTGACACTGACCCAACTCCAGCCACTTTAATAATGGGAATTGATGGGAAATGATGTAAATATATCACTAGCCACTTTAAGCAATGCTATCTTATATAATGTTACTTACCCTACATTGTTCGTCTCGTATGCATACGTATATACTGTACTCTACATCATCGACTGCATCCTTATGTAACATGTATCACTAGCCACTTTAACTATGCCACTTTGTTTACTTTGTCTACACACTCATCTCATATGTATATACTGTACTCGACACCATCTACTATATGCTGCTCTGTACCATCACTCATTCATATATCCTTATGTACATATTCCTTATCCCCTTACACTGTGTATAAGACAGTAGTTTTGGAATTGTTAGTTAGATTACTTGTTGGTTATCACTGCATTGTCGGAACTAGAAGCACAAGCATTTCGCTACACTCGCATTAACATCTGCTAACCATGTGTATGTGACAAATACATTTTGCTTTGATTTGATTTGATTTGAATGTGTCGATGACATCGTCCCACAGTGACCGTACTTAGTACATACCCCAACTAGAAGCCATGGATGACAGGCAACATCCGCACTGAGCTAAAGGCTAGAGCTGCCGCTTTCAAGGAGCGGAAGCTTATAAGAAATCCCGCTATGAACCATCAAACGTACAAAGCGCCAATACAGGACTAAGATCGAATCGTACTACACAGGCTCTGATGCTCGTCAGATTTTGGCAGGGCTTGCAAACCATTACAGACTACAAAGGGAAGCACAGCCGAGAGCTGCCCAGTGACACAAGCCTACAAGACGAGCTAAACTACTTCTATGCTCACACTGAGCTGTAATCAATGAACAGCATTCTCACATAGGTGTTCCTTTTGTCCAGGGGAGAAAGGGAAGTGTGGATTGTGATTGAGATTGTGTCATCTGTGGATCTGTTGGGGCGGTATGCAAATTAGAGTGGGTCTAGGGTGTCCGGGAGGATGGTGTTGATGTGAGCCATGACCAGCCTTTCAAAGCACTTCATGGCTACCAACGTGAGTGCCACGGGGTGGTAATCATTTAGGCAGATCACCTTCGCTTCCTTGGGCACAGGGACAATGGTGGTCTGCTTGAAACATGTAGGTATTACAGACTCGGTCAGGGAGAGGTTGAAAATGTCAGTGAAAACACTTGACAGTTGGTCCACGCATGCTTTGAGTACACGTCCTGGTAATCTGTCTGGCCCTGTGGCTTTGTGAATGTTGACCTGTTTAAAGGTTTTGTTCACATCGGCTACTGAGAGCGTTATCACACAGTCATCCAAGAACAGCTGGTGCTCTCGTGTATGCTTCAGTGTTGCTTGCCTCGAAGCGAGCAAAAAAGGCATTTAGCTCATCTGGTAGGCTCACGTCACTGGACAGCTCGCGTCTGGGTTTCCTTTTGTAGTCCGTAATCGTTTTCAAGCCCTGCCACATCCGACGAGCGTCAGAGCCGGTGTAGTACGATTCAATCTTAATCCAGTATTGACGCTTTGCTTGTTTGATGGTTCGTCTGAGGGCATTGTGGGATTTCTTATAAGTGTCTCCCGCTCAAAAGTGGCAGCTCTAGCATTTAGGTCGATGAGGATGTTACCTGTAATCCATGGCTTCTGGTTGGGATATGTACGTACAATCACTGTGGGGATGACGATGCACTTATTGATGAAGCCGATGACTAAGGTGGTGTACTCCTCAATGCCATTGGATGAATCCAGGAACATATTCCAGTCTGTGAAAAACAGTCCTGTAGTGTAGCATCCACATCATCTGACCACTTCTGTATTGAGTCACTGGTACTTCCTGCTTTAGTTTTCACTTGTAAGCAGGAATCAGGAGGATAGAATTATGTTCAGATTTGCCAAATGGAGGGAGAGCTTTGTACGCATCTCTGTGTGTGAAGTGAAGGTGGTGTAGAATTTTTTTTCCCCTTGTTGCATATGTGACATCCTGGTAAAAATTTGGTAAAACTGATTTAAGTTTGATTTAAGTATGTGTACGAAAAGAGATAAGGTAGTCATTCAAAAATCATGTTAAGCACACCGAGTGTTAAGTTAATTCTTACTCCTGAACTTGTCATTTTGTATTAATTTGTTACCATTTCTCAAAACGTAATTCCACCTTTGACATTACAGGTTAGTGACACAAAAATAAATCTCAACTGAATCCATTTTAAATTGAGTCTGAAGAGAAAAACATGTTCAAAGGGTGTGAATACTTCCTGAAAGACATGTTGGGTGTGAAAGCTCAGATCTTAATCTTCTACAAAAAAAAAAATAAGTTCATAAATAAATAATCATTTTTGAAAAAAGGCAAAGTTTTATCTGCATTCACGACAGTTCAACACTTTGAGTTGATGTCTGAAATCAGGTTGAACAGACGTTGAACAGACATTGAACAGACGTTGAACAGACGTTGCTAAGAATAACTTCATGGCTACACTGTAGATTATTGTTTGATTGAATTTGACTGATGCTTGCTGCCAAAAGGCATATAATATGATACAAGCTGTTGAGCAACGAAACAAAGCCAGGGTGACAGGAAGTTCGATGCTCTGAAGGAGGGGAAGGGTGCAGGTTGGGGCCCTGTGGAGGGGAAGGGTGCAGGTTGGGGCCCTGTGGAGGGGAAGGGTGCAGGTTGGGGCCCTGTGGAGGGGAAGGGTGCAGGTTGGGGCCCTGTGGAGGGGAAAGGTGCAGGTTGGGGCCCTGTGGAGGGAAAGGTGCAGGTTGGGGGGGGGTGTTAGCAGTCTCCATCACGTAGAGGCGTGGGGGGTATTAGATGTCTCCATCATGTAGAGGAGTGTGTGGGGGGTGTTAGCAGTCTCCATCACGTAGAGCAGTGGGGGGGTGTTAGCAGTCTCCATCACGTAGAGGAGTGTGGAGGGTTTGGGGGAGTGTTAGCAGTCTCCATCATGTAGAGGAGTGTGGGGGGTTGTTAAACAGTTAAGGTAAAACTGAGCCCTGGAGGCCTGCAGTTCTGTAGAGGGAGCGAGAGAGAGAGAGAGAGAGAGAGAGAGAGAGAGAGAGAGAGAGAGAGAGAGAGAGAGAGAGAGAGAGAGAGAGAGAGGAGAGAGAGAGACAGAGACAGAGACAGAGACAGAGACAGAGAGAGAGAGAGAGAGAGAGAGAGAGAGAGAGAGAGAGAGAGAGAGAGAGAGAGAGAGAAACAGCCAATGAGAGGATGTGGTGAGAGACAGCACCCTGAGTGCTGAAACACAGGCGGTATGATGAGAAACAACGAACGTGTACCCTTCCATCTCACCACAACCCAAACCACCCCTCTGCTCTGCTCAGGTTTCTGCAAACATAACCGTTTGACGCGGGAGAATGTTCCATTTCTATCTGTGTCACACATGTTGTCACAGTCACATACACAGCTGTTCCTGTTGAATCTGGTGCAAAGAAATGACAAGTAGTGTATCCAGTTTAGTATAGTGCCCAATGCACATACTGTGCAGTATCTCTCCTGGGTCATGTCTCTATGTTCTATGAATGTAGTTGTACATTATATACAGCTCCCTATACTGTTCTGAAATCAAGGAGTTTCTGAGACTCACGTCTCCAGTAATGTTACTGTGAGTCCCTGGGAATATAGTGTTCTAGCTACAGCAACGGTGATGATGCTGATCTGTTGATGTGGAAAGTGGAGAAGATGAGGATTCCTGTAATCAACTCACTGTAAACAGCAGCACCACATTTAAACACGTGCTGTAACATTTAGTCCCTGTGAGAGTTAATGGCTCTTAATGATAGTGTGTGTGTGTGTGTGTGTGTGTGTGTGTGTGTGTGTGTGTGTGTGTGTGTGTGTGTGTGTGTGTGTGTGTGTGTGTGTGTGTGTGTGTGTGTGTGTGTGTGTGTGTGTGTGTGTGTGTGTGTGTGTGTGTGTGTGTGTGTGTGTGTGTGTGTGTGTGTGTGTTGGTGGGTTTTCTTCCAGCGCCCTGGCGGATCTGTCATAGTGTGGGCGCTGGCAGCACAGTACCAGACTGACCAGACATTACCAGACAGACCAGACAGACCAGACAGACCAGGCAGACCAGACAGTACCAGACAGTAACAGACAGACCAGACAGTACTAGACAGACCAGACAGACCAGACAGACTAGACAGTAACAGACAGACCAGACAGTACCAGACAGACCAGACAGTACCAGACAGACCAGACAGTACTAGACAGACCAGACAGTACTAGACAGTAACAGACAGACCAGACATTACCAGACAGACCAGACAGACCAGACAGACCAGACAGTACTAGACAGTAACAGACATTACCAGACAGACCAGACAGTACTAGACAGACCAGACAGTACTAGACAGACCAGACAGTACTAGACAGACCAGACAGACCAGACAGTACTAGACAGTAACAGACAGACCAGACATTACCAGACAGACCAGACAGACCAGACAGTACTAGACAGACCAGACAGTACTAGACAGACCAGACAGTACTAGACAGACCAGACAGACCAGACAGTACTAGACAGTAACAGACAGACCAGACATTACCAGACAGACCAGACAGACCAGACAGACCAGACAGTACTAGACAGTAACAGACAGACCAGACATTACCAGACAGACCAGACAGACCAGACAGTACTAGACAGTAACAGACAAACCAGTTAGTACCAGACAGTACCAGACAGACCAGACAGTACTAGACAGACCAGACAGTACTAGACAGACCAGACAGACCAGACAGACCAGACAGACCAGACAGTACTAGATCGACTAGACAGACCAGACATTACCTGACAGACCAGACAGTACCAGACAGTACTAGACAGACCAGACAGACATTACCAAACAGACCAGACAGTGCCAGACAGACCAGACAGTACCAGACAGTACTAGACAGACCAGACAGTACCAGACAGTACTAGATCAACTAGACAGACGAGACAGACCAGACAGACATTACCAAACAGACCAGACAGTACCAGACAGTACTAGACAGACCAGACAGTACCAGACAGTACCAGACAGTACCAGACAGACCAGACAGTACTAGACCGACAAGACAGACCAGACAGACCAGACAGTACTAGATCGACTAGACAGACCAGACAGACCAGACAGTACCAGACAGACCAGACAGTACTAGACCGACAAGACAGACCAGACAGACCAGACAGACCAGACAGACCAGACAGTACTAGATCGACTAGACAGACCAGACAGTACCAGACAGTACTAGACAGACCAGACAGTACCAGACAGACCAGACAGTACCAGACAGTACCAGACAGTACTAGACAATACCAGACAGACCAGACAGACCAGACAGGACTAGACAACCCAGAAAGTACTAGACAGACCAGACAGTACGAGACAGACCAGACAGTACTAGGCAGACCAGACAGTACTAGACAGCACCAGACAGTCCAGACAATACTAGACAGAGCAGACAATACTAGACAGACCAGACAGTACTAGACAGTACCAGACAAACTAGACAGTACTAGACAGATCAGACAGATCAGACAGTACCAGAGAGATCAGACAGTACTAGACAGATCAGACAGACCAGACAGTACCAGAGAGATCAGACAGTACTAGACAGATCAGACAGTACTAGACAGTACCAGACAGTCCAGACAGACCAGACAATACTAGACAGACCAGACAATACTAGACAGACCAGACAATACCAGACAGTACTAGACAGTACCAGGCAGACCAGAGGGTACCAGACAGTACTAGACAGTACCAGACAGACCAGACAGACCGTACCAGACATATCAGACAGTACTAGACAGACCAGACAGACCAGACAGACAGTACCAGACATATCAGACAGTACTAGACAGACCAGACAGACCAGACAGACCGTACCAGGCAGACCAGACAGTACTAGACAGACCAGACAGACCAGACAGTACCAGACAGACCAGACAGTACCAGACAGACCAGACAGTACTAGACAGTACTAGACAGACCAGACAGTACCAGACAGACCAGACAGTACTAGACAGACCAGACATTACCAGACAGACCAGACAGTACTAGACAGACCCGACAATACCAGACAGACCGTACCAGACAGACCAGACAGTACTAGACAGACCAGACATTACCAGACAGACCAGACAGTACTAGACAGACCCGACAATACCAGACAGACCAGACAGACCAGACAGTACTAGACAGACCAAACAGTACCAGACAGTACTAGACAAACCAGACAGTACGAGACAGACCAGACAGTACGAGACAGTACTTGACAGACCAGACAGTACCAGACAGACCAGACAGTACTAGACAGACCAGACAGACCAGACAGTACTAGACAGACCAGCCAGTACCAGACAGACTAGACAGTACTAGGCAGACCAGACAGACCAGACAGTACTAGGCAGACCAGACAGACCAGACAGTATTAGGCAGACCAGACATTACAAGACAGACCAGGCAGACCAGACAGTACTAGACAGACTAGACAGTAACAGACAGTAACAGACAGTACGAGACAGACCAGACAGACCAGATATTACCAGACAGACCAGACAGTACTAGACAGTACTAGACAGACGAGACAGACCAGATAGTACTACACAGACCAGACAGTACCAGACAGTACTAGACAGACCAGACAGACCAGACAGTACCAGACAGTACTAGACAGACCAGACAGACCAGACAGACCAGACAGTACCAGACAGTACTAGACAGACCAGACAGTACCAGACAGTACCAGACAGACCCGACAGTACTAGATCGACTAGACAGACCAGACAGACCAGACAGTACCAGACAGTACCAGACAGACCAGACAGTACCAGACAGTACCAGACAGTACCAGACAGACCAGACAGTACTAGACAGACCCGACAATACCAGACAGACCAGACAGACCAGACAGGACTAGACAACCCAGAAAGTACTAGACAGACCAAACAGTACCAGACAGTACTAGACAGACCAGACAGTACGAGACAGACCAGACAGTACCAGACAGTACTAGACAGACCAGACAGTACGAGACAGACCAGCCAGTACCAGACAGTACTAGACAGCACCAGACATACCACACTGAACTAAAGAGACCAGACAGTACTAGACAGAACAGAGGGTACCAGACAGATCAGACAGTACTAAACAGACCAGACAGTACCAGAGAGATCAGACAGTACAAGACAGACAAGACAGTACCAGACAGACCAGACAGACCAGAGGGTACCAGACAGACCAGACAATACTAGACACACCAGACAATACCAGACAGTACTAGACAGACCAGACAGACCAGAGGGTACCAGACAGTACTAGACAGTACCAGACAGACCAGACAGACCGTACCAGACATATCAGACAGTACTAGACAGACCCGACAGACCAGACAGTACTAGACCGACTAGACAGACCAGACAGTGTGTGTGTGTGTGTGTGTGTGTGTGTGTGTGTGTGTGTGTGTGTGTGTGTGTGTGTGTGTGTGTGTGTGTGTGTGTGTGTGTGTGTGTGTGTGTGTGTGTGTGTGTGTGTGTGTGTGTGTGTGTGTGTGTGTTTGTGATGGTGGGTTTTCTTCCAGCGCCCTGGCGGACCTGTCATAGTGTGCACAGTACCAGACGTACCAGGCAGACCAGACAGACCAGACAGTACTAGACAGACCAGACAGACCAGACAGACCAGACAGTACCAGACATTACCAGACATTACCAGACATTACCAGACAGACCAGACAGTACTAGACCGACTAGACAGACCAGACAGATCAGACAGACCAGACAGACCAGACAGTACTAGACAGACCAGACAGACCAGACAGACTAGACAGACCAGACAGTACTAGGCAGACCAGACAGACTAGACAGACCAGACAGTACCAGGCAGACCAGACAGACTAGACAGACCAGACAGTACTAGGCAGACCAGACAGACTAGACAGACCAGACAGTACTAGGCAGACCAGACAGACTAGACAGACCAGACAGTACCAGGCAGACCAGACAGACTAGACAGACCAGACAGTACTAGGCAGACCAGACAGACCAGACAGTACTAGGCAGACCAGACAGACTAGACAGACCAGACAGTACCAGGCAGACCAGACAGACTAGACAGACCAGACAGACCAGACAGTACCAGACAGTACTAGACCGACTAGACAGACCAGACAGACCAGACAGTACCAGACAGACCAGACAGACCAGACAGTACCAAACAGTACTAGACAGACCAGACAGACCAGACAGACTAGACAGAACAGACATTACCAGACAGACCAGACATTACCAGACAGACAAGACAGACAAGACAGACCAGACAGACCAGACAGTACTAGGCAGACCAGACAGACTATACCGACAAGACAGACCAGACAGTACTAGATCGACTAGACAGACCAGACAGTACTAGACAGTACTAGACAGACCAGACAGTACCAGACAGACCAGACAGTACCAGACAGTACCAGACAGTACCAGACAGACCAAACAGTACTAGACAGTACTAGACAATACCAGACAGACCAGACAGACCAGACAGGACTAGACAACCCAGAAAGTACTAGACAGACCAGACAGTACGAGACAGACCAGACAGTACTAGACAGACCAGACAGTACTAGACAGCACCAGACAGTCCAGACAATACTAGACAGACCAGACAATACTAGACAGACCAGACAGTACTACACAGTACCAGACAAACCAGACAGTACTAGACAGATCAGACAGATCAGACAGTACCAGAGAGATCAGACAGTACTAGACAGATCAGACAGATCAGACAGTACTAGACAGATCAGACAGACCAGACAGTACCAGAGAGATCAGACAGTACTAGACACACCAGACAATACCAGACAGTACTAGACAGTACCAGACAGACCAGACAGACCGTACCAGACATATCAGACAGTACTAGACAGACCAGACAGACCAGACAGACAGTACCAGACATATCAGACAGTACTAGACAGACCAGACAGACCAGACAGACCGTACCAGACAGACCAGACAGACCAGACAGACCAGACAGTACCAGACAGACCAGACAGTACCAGACAGACCAGACAGTACTAGACAGTACTAGACAGACCAGACAGTACCAGACAGACCAGACAGTACTAGACAGACCAGACATTACCAGACAGACCAGACAGTACTAGACAGACCCGACAATACCAGACAGACCGTACCAGACAGACCAGACAGTACTAGACAGACCAGACATTACCAGACAGACCAGACAGTACTAGACAGACCCGACAATACCAGACAGACCAGACAGACCAGACAGTACTAGACAAACCAGACAGTACTTGACAGACCAGACAGTACCAGACAGACCAGACAGTACTAGACAGACCAGAGGGTACTAGACAGACCAGCCAGTACCAGACAGACTAGACAGTACTAGGCAGACCAGACAGACCAGACAGTACTAGGCAGACCAGACAGACCAGACAGTATTAGGCAGACCAGACATTACAAGACAGACCAGGCAGACCAGACAGACTAGACAGTAACAGACAGTAACAGACAGTACGAGACAGACCAGACAGACCAGATATTACCAGACAGACCAGACAGTACTAGACAGACGAGACAGACCAGATAGTACTACACAGACCAGACAGTACCAGACAGTACTAGACAGACCAGACAGACCAGACAGTACCAGACAGTACTAGACAGACCAGACAGACCAGACAGACCAGACAGTACCAGACAGTACTAGACAGACCAATAATAATAATAATAATAATAATAATAATAATAATAATAATAATATAATATATAATATAATAATAATATAATATATAATATAATAATAATATAATATATAATAATAATAATAATATTAATAATAATATAATATAATAATATAATAATAATATAATAATAATAATAATAATAATAATATAATATATAATAATATAATAATAATAATAATATATGCCATTTAGCAGACGCTTTTATCCAAAGCGACTTACAGTCATGTGTGCATACATTCTACGTATGGGTGGTCCCGGGGATTGGGTGGTCCCGTATGGGTGGTCCCGGGGATTGAACAGACCAGACAGTACCAGACAGTACCAGACAGACCAGACAGTACCAGACAGTACCAGACAGACCCGACAGTACTAGATCGACTAGACAGACCAGACAGACCAGACAGTACCAGACAGTACCAGACAGACCAGACAGTACCAGAGAGTACCAGACAGTACCAGACAGACCAGACAGTACTAGACAGACCCGACAATACCAGACAGACCAGACAGGACTAGACAACCCAGAAAGTACTAGACAGACCAGACAGTACGAGACAGACCAGACAGACCAGACAGACTAGACAGAACAGACATTACCAGACAGACCAGACATTACCAGACAGTACTAGACAGACCAGACAGACCAGACAGTACTAGACAGACAATACTAGACAGACCAGACAGTACTAGACAGACAATACTAGACAGACCAGACAGTACCAGGCAGACCAGACAGTACTAGACAGTACCAGACAGTACCAGGCAGACCAGACAGTACTAGACATACCAGACAGTACCAGACAGATCAGAGGGTACCAGACAGACGACACAGACCAGACAGACCAGACAGTACCAGACAGACCAGAGGGTACCAGAGAGTACCAGGCAGACCAGACAGACAGTACCAGACAGACAAGACAGTACTAGACAGACCAGAGGGTACCAGACAGACCAGACAGATCAGACAGTACCAGACAGACTAGACAGTACCAGACAGACCAGAGGGTACCAGACAGACCAGACAGTACCTGACAGACCAGACAGTACTAGACAGACCAGACAGACCAGACAGTACTAGACAGACCAGACAGTACTAGACAGACTAGACAGACCAGACAGACCAGACTGACTAGACAGACTAGACAGACCAGAATGTCTGCTGCTCTTCCAGACCTACCGTCTTCTCCAGGCTTATTTTTGTACTGTTTTATATAACTATGAAATGCTCAAAGGCTAATTTCTTTAACATTTATAAAACAAGCATTATCCCTTAGGACTTCCATTGTTTAAACTGTGTTGTAGAACAGTGGTGTTGACAACAATTGACCAAATCTCCAGGCTCATCTTTTCAGAATCACAATTTTGAGATAATTATTCTTTAGTCACAGAGAGCTATTGTAAGAAACTACATCAGATAATTTCAGTTAAAATATCCATTATTGACATTTTCTTTAATATAATATATATATATATATTTTAGAGTTTGAAATTGGGATCCTTTGCTCCAAACATGACATGGAAATAAATAACATTCAATTTATTTAGAAAATTACTAAAACAAGTATATTCTCTATAAAAACTTTCAAGATTCTCTGATCTAATTTCCTGCTATTCTACACATTTTGAAATGAGACAGAGAAAAATCTGCAGTTTTAATGTTCATTTCCTGTTATTCTAAATATTTATTTAATGACTTATGGCGTGTTAATATGCTATCTGGGGGACCCGATGGAGGGTTAAACTTACACTGAAAGAAAAGAAGAGTGGGCAACTTCATGATTGGTTCCTGTAAAAATGACTGAAAAAGTGGAAACTACAGGTGTCACCACGTTACCAAAAAAACATCTCAAAGTAATACTTTAGTGGGTGTACACACACACTTAACAGATCCAGTATCAGGTTTAGCATGTCCTCTAGTGGTTATGAGTGGTACTACACCAGTCTCAGGTTTATAGCCTGACCTCTAGCGGTTATGAGTGGTAGTACAACAGTCTCAGGTTTAGCATGTCCTCTAGTGGTTATGAGTGGTAGTACCCCAGTCTCAGGTTTAGCCTGACCTGTACTGATTATGAGTGGTAGTACACCAGTCTCAGGTTTAGCCTGACCTCTAGTGGTTATGAGTGGTAGTACACCAGTCTCAGGTTTATAGCCTGACCTGTACTGATTATGAGTGGTAGTACACCAGTCTCAGGTTTAGCCTGACCTCTAGTGGTTATGAGTGGTAGTACACCAGTCTCAGGTTTATAGCCTGACCTCTAGTGGTTATGAGTGGTAGTACACCAGTCAAGAGGTTCTGATACTCAGCCACAACATATTTAATCAAAATCAAATTTTTTATTAATCACAATAATTACAAACCGTAGAATGAAACAAAAATGTATAAAATGAGTCGATACGATACAGCAGCAACAGTGATTAATAGTGGAGTTTATCTGGTACAGCAGGAAGACAATTTGTCAGTGGAAGAACAATGGAGTGGCTGTTGAATTGACTTGAATCTACCTGTAGCTGACTACAAGGAAAGAAGAACCCTGACCTCACAGATGCATGTGTCTGTGTCTCTGTGGGAGGGGAGGGGGGTCCCTCATCTCCACAACAACCAGTCCCTCTTAGCTCCACAGCAACCAGTCCCTCTTAGATCCACAGCAACCAGTCCCTCTTAGCTCCACAGCAACCAGTCCCTCTTAGCTCCACAGCAACCAGTCCCTCTTAGATCCACAGCAACCAGTCCCTCTTAGATCCACAGCAACCAGTCCCTCTTAGATCCACAGCAACCAGTCCCTCTTAGCTCCACAGCAACCAGTCCCTCTTAGCTCCACAGCAACCAGTCCCTCTTAGCTCCACAGCAACCAGTCCCTCTTAGCTCCACAGCAACCAGTCCCTCTTAGCTCCACAGCAACCAGTCCCTCTTAGCTCCACAGCAACCAGTCCCTCTTAGCTCCACAGCAACCAGTCCCTCTTAGCTCCACAGCAACCAGTCCCTCTTAGCTCCACAGCAACCAGTCCCTCTTAGCTCCACAGCAACCAGTCCCTCTTAGTTCCACAGCAACCAGTCCCTCTTAGTTCCACAACAACCAGTCCCTCTTAGTTCCACAACAACCAGTCCCTCTTAGTTCCACAACAACCAGTCCCTCTTAGTTCCACAGCAACCAGTCCCTCTTAGATCCACAGCAACCAGTCCCTCTTAGATCCACAGCAACCAGTCCCTCTTAGCTCCACAGCAACCAGTCCCTCTTAGATCCACAGCAACCAGTCCCTCTTAGCTCCACAGCAACCAGTCCCTCTTAGTTCCACAACAACCAGTCCCTCTTAGTTCCACAACAACCAGTCCCTCTTAGTTCCACAACAACCAGTCCCTCTTAGCTCCACAGCAACCAGTCCCTCTTAGATCCACAGCAACCAGTCCCTCTTAGCTCCACAGCAACCAGTCCCTCTTAGCTCCACAGCAACCAGTCCCTCTTAGCTCCACAGCAACCAGTCCCTCTTAGCTCCACAGCAACCAGTCCCTCTTAGCTCCACAGCAACCAGTCCCTCTTAGCTCCACAGCAACCAGTCCCTCTTAGCTCCACAGCAACCAGTCCCTCTTAGCTCCACAGCAACCAGTCCCTCTTAGCTCCACAGCAACCAGTCCCTCTTAGCTCCACAGCAACCAGTCCCTCTTAGATCCACAACAACCAGTCCCTCTTAGATCCACAACAACCAGTCCCTCTTAGATCCACAACAACCAGTCCCTCTTAGATCCACAACAACCAGTCCCTCTTAGTTGTAGAGTGGTTCAACTTGACATAGATTGTACAGTATAGTACATTCCCTGAACAAAAGCATGATCTAGATTATACAGCTCTATCTGAACAGATGCAGGCAAACAGTCAGTCCCATTGATTCATGATGGCAGTCCCTTTGATTCAGTCCCTTTGATTTATGACGACAGTCCCTTTGATTCATGACGGCAGTCCCTTTGATTCATGATGGCAGTCCCTTTGATTCATGATGGCAGTCCCTTTGATTCATGATGACAGTCCCTTTGATTCATGATGACAACTCATTTGATTCATGATGGCAGTCCCTTTGATTCAGTCCCTTTGATTCATGATGACAGTCCCTTTGATTCAGTCCCTTTGATTCATGATGGCAGTCCCTTTGATTCATGATGGCAGTCCCTTTGATTCAGTCCCTTTGATTCAGTCCCTTTGATTCAGTCCCTTTGATTCATGATGGCAGTCCCTTTGATTCATGATGGCAGTCCCTTTGATTCATGATGACAGTCCCTTTGATTCATGACGGCAGTCCCTTTGATTCATGATGACAGTCCCTTTGATTCATGATGACAGTCCCTTTGATTCATGATGACAACTCATTTGATTCATGATGGCAGTCCCTTTGATTCAGTCCCTTTGATTCATGATGACAGTCCCTTTGATTCAGTCCCTTTGATTCATGATGACAGTCCCTTTGATTCATGATGACAGTCCCTTTGATTCATGATGGCAGTCCCTTTGATTCATGATGACAGTCCCTTTGATTCATGATGACAGTCCCTTTGATTCATGATGGCAGTCCCTTTGATTCATGATGGCAGTCCCTTTGATTCATTCCCTTTGATTCATGATGGCAGTCCCTTTGATTCATTCCCTTTGATTCATGATGACAGTCCCTTTGATTCATTCCCTTTGATTCATGATGACAGTCCCTTTGATTCATTCCCTTTGATTCATGATGACAGTCCCTTTGATTCATTCCCTTTGATTCATGACGACAGTCCCTTTGATTCATTCCCTTTGATTCATGACGACAGGCCCTTTGATTCATGATGGCAGTCCCTTTGATTCATGATGGCAGTCCCTTTGATTCATGATGGCAGTCCCATTGATTCGTGATGACAACACCTTTGATTCTTGATGATAGTCCTGTCGATTTTTACACAGTGAATGATTGAGACATGACAACTGTCCTTTTCCATAGATGCTGAAGACTGTCCGAGAGAGGCGTAATTAAGAGTACATAACTAGGGTATTGGTGTAATTAAGGGTAACTAGGGTATTGGAGTAATTAAGGGTACGTAACTAGGGTATTGGTGTCATTAAGGGTACGTAACTAGGGTATTGGAGTCATTAAGGGTACGTAACTAGGGTATTGGAGTCATTAAGGGTAACTAGGGTATTGGAGTAATTAAGGGTACGTAACTAGGGTATTGGTGTCATTAAGGGTACGTAACTAGGGTATTGGAGTCATTAAGGGTACGTAACTAGGGTATTGGAGTCATTAAGGGTACGTAACTAGGGTATTGGAGTCATTAAGGGTACGTAACTAGGGTATTGGTGTCATTAAGGGTACGTAACTAGGGTATTGGAGTCATTAAGGGTACGTAACTAGGGTGTTGGAGTCATTAAGGGTACGTAACTAGGGTATTGGAGTCATTAAGGGTACGTAACTAGGTATTGGAGTCATTAAGGGTACGTAACTAGGGTATTGGTGTCATTAAGGGTACGTAACTAGGGTATTGGAGTCATTAAGGGTACGTAACTAGGTATTGGAGTCATTAAGGGTACGTAACTAGGTATTGGAGTCATTAAGGGTACATAACTAGGTATTGGAGTAATTAAGGGTACGTAAATAGGGTATTGGAGTCATTAAGGGTACGTAACTAGGTATTGGAGTCATTAAGGGTACGTAACTAGGGTATTGGAGTCATTAAGGGTACGTAACTAGGGTATTGGAGTCATTAAGGGTACGTAACTAGGGTAATTATGGGTACGTAACTAGGGTATTGGAGTAATTAAGGGTACATAACTAGGGTATTGGAGTAATTAAGGGTACATATCTAGGGTATTGGGGTAATTAAGGGTACGTAACTAGGGTATTGGAGTAATTAAGGGTACATGACTAGGGTATTGGAGTCATTAAGGGTACGTAAATAGGGTACGTAACTAGGGTATTGGAGTCATTAAGGGTACATATCTAGGGTAATGGCGTCATTAAGGGTACGTAACTAAGGTATTGGTGTCATTAAGGGTACGTAACTAGGGTATTGGAGTAATTAAGGGTACGTAACTAGGGTATGTAACTAGGGTATTGGAGTCATTAAGGGTACGTAACTAGGGTATGTAACTAGGGTATTGGAGTCATTAAGGGTACGTAACTAGGGTATTGGTGTCATTAAGGGTACGTAACTAGGGTATTGGTGTCATTAAGGGTACGTAACTAGGGTATTGGTGTCATTAAGGGTACGTAACTAGGGTATTGGTGTCATTAAGGGTACGTAACTAGGGTATTGGAGTCATTAAGGGTACGTAACTAGGGTATTGGTGTCATTAAGGGTACGTAACTAGGGTATTGGTGTCATTAAGGGTACGTAACTAGGGTACGTAACTAGGGTATTGGTGTCATTAAGGGTACGTAACTAGGGTATTGGTGTCATTAAGGGTACGTAACTAGGGTATTGGTGTCATTAAGGGTACGTAACTAGGGTACGTAACTAGGGTATTGGTGTCATTAAGGGTACGTAACTAGGGTATTGGTGTCATTAAGGGTACGTAACTAGGGTATTGGTTTCATTAAGGGTAAATGTAACTAGGGTATTGGTGTCATTAAGGGTACGTAACTAGGTATTGGTGTCATTAAGGGTACGTAACTAGGGTACGTAACTAGGTATTGGTGTCATTAAGGGTAATGTAATTAGAATTAAGTAACTAGGGTATTGGTGTCATTAAGGGTACGTAACTAGGCAATACGTAACTAGGTGGTATTGGTGTCATTAAGGGTACGAACTAGGTATTGGTGTCATTAAGGGTACGTAACTAGGTATTGGTGTCATTAAGGGTACGTAACTAGGGTGCGAACTAGGGTATTGGTGTCATTAAGGGTACGTAACTAGGTACGAACTAGGGTATTGGTGTCATTAAGGGTACGTAACTAGGGTATTGGTTTCATTAAGGGTACGTAACTAGGTATTGGTGTCATTAAGGGTACGTAACTAGGTATTAGGGTATTGGTGTCATTAAGGGTACGTAACTAGGGTATTGGTGTCATTAAGGGTACGTAACTAGGGTATTGGTGTCATTAAGGGTACGTAACTAGGGTATTGGTGTCATTAAGGGTACGTAACTAGGGTATTGGTGTCATTAAGGGTACGTAACTAGGGCACGTAACTAGGGTATTAGTGTCATTAAGGGTACGTAACTAGGGTATTGGTGTCATTAAGGGTACGTAACTAGGGTATTGGTGTCATTAAGGGTACGTAACTAGGGTATTGGTGTCATTAAGGGTACGTAACTAGGGTATTGGTGTCATTAAGGGTACGTAACTAGGTACGTAACTAGGGTATTGGTGTCATTAAGGGTACGTAACTAGGGTATTGGTGTCATTAAGGGTACGTAACTAGGTATTGGTGTCATTAAGGGTACGTAACTAGGGTATTGGTGTCATTAAGGGTACGTAACTAGGGTATTGGTGTCATTAAGGGTACGTAACTAGGGTATTGGTGTAATGTTACAAGGTTCATTCCCAACTCCTTTAGTGAAAAACAGAAAACTTCTTATTTCTACGTGTTCAGTTTGAACAAAACCACTTCATTTTTTCATGTATTTTATTAAAAGCTTCTTTAATTTCATCATTAGATCACACAGTGGAGCGAATCCTCCAATCAGACGGTACCAACGAGATAAGATACCTTCCTGACAATACTAAACCATAAAGCCCCAACGTGTCAGTGAGACGCAGTGGAGCAGACAAAATAATTATGGATAAAAACACACAGCTGAGCTTTGACGGGCTCTCTCTCACACCAGCTGAGAAACAAACCATACCATGCAGTAAGCTTGTGGGCACTTTCACATTCAACACAGTCAAGCTCTCTCTTGCGCGAACACACACACACACACACACACACACACACACACACACACACACACACACACACACACACACACACACACACACACACACACACACACACACACACACACACACACACACACACACACACACACACACACACACACACACACAGCAGCTGTTGTTCGTTACTGATGGAATGGGGTTTGGGGGAGTGGTAGAGGGGGTTTGGGGAGTGGTAGAGGGGGTGAGTGGTAGAGGGGGTGAGTGGTAGAGGGGTTTGGGGAGTGGTAGAGGGGGTGAGTGGTAGAGGGGGTGAGTGGTAGAGGGGGTGAGTGGTAGAGGGGGATGAGTGGTAGAGGGGGATGAGTGGTAGAGGGGATGAGTGGTAGAGGGGTGAGTGGTAGAGGGGGATGAGTGGTAGAGGGGGATGAGTGGTAGAGGGGATGAGTGGTAGAGGGGGATGAGTGGTAGAGGGGGTTTGGGGAGTGGTAGAGGGGGTGAGTGGTAGAGGGGGTTTGGGGAGTGGTAGAGGGGGATGAGTGGTAGAGGGGGATGAGTGGTAGAGGGGGTTTGGGGAGTGGTAGAGGGGGATGAGTGGTAGAGGGGGTTTGGGGAGTGGTAGAGGGGGATGAGTGGTAGAGGGGGTTTGGGGAGTGGTAGAGGAGGGTGAGTGGTAGAGGAGGGTGAGTGGTAGAGGGGGGTGAGTGGTAGAGGGGGTGAGCGGTAGAGGGGGTGCGCGGTAGAGGGGTTTGGTAGAGCGGGGTAGAGGGGGTTTGGTGCGCGGTAGAGGGGGTTTGGTGCGCGGTAGAGGGGGTTTGGTGCGCGGTAGAGGGGTTTGGTGCGCGGTAGAGGGGTTTGGTGCGCGGTAGAGGGGGTTTGGTGCGCGGTAGAGGGGGTTTGGTGCGCGGTAGAGGGGTTTGGTGCGCGGTAGAGGGGTTTGGTGCGCGGTAGAGGGGGTTTGGTGCGCGGTAGAGGGGGTTTGGTGCGCGGTAGAGGGGGGCTGGTGCGCGGTAGAGGGGGTTTGGTGCGCGGTAGAGGGGTTTGGTGCGTGGTAGAGGGGGGCTTGGTGCGTGGTAGAGGGGTTTGGTGCGTGGTAGAGGGGTTTGGTGCGTGGTAGAGGGGGTTTGGTGAGTGGTAGAGGGGTTTGGTGCGTGGTAGAGGGGGTTTGGTGCGTGGTAGAGGGGGTTTGGTGCGCGGTAGAGGGGTCAGTGGTAGAGGGGGTATGGGGAGCGGTAGAGGGGTTTGTGGAGTGGTAGAGGGGGTTTGGGGAGCGGTAGAGGGATTTGGTGCGCGGTAGAGGGGTTTGGGGAGCAGTAGAGGGGGTTTGATGCGTGGTAGATGGGGTTTGTTGCATGGTAGAGGGGGTTTGGGGAGCGGTAGAGGGGTTTGGTGCGTGGTAGAGGGGGTTTGGGGAGCGGTAGAGGGGGTTTGGGGAGCGGTAGAGGGGTCAGTGGTAGAGGGGGTATGGAGAGCGGTAGAGGGGGTTTGTGGAGTGGTAGAGGGGTTTGGGGAGTGGTAGAGGGGGTTTGGGGAGCGGTAGAGGGGGTTGGGGAACGGTAGAGGGGGATTGGGGTAGAGGGGTCGGGGAGCGGTAGAGGGGGGGTAGAGGGGGATTGGGGTAGAGGGGGTCGGGGAGCGGTAGAGGGGGGGGTAGAGGGGGGATTGGGGTAGAGGGGGTCGGGGAGCGGGTAGAGGGGGTTGGGGAGCGGGAGAGAGGGGTTGGGGTAGAGGGGGGGGGGTTTGGGGAGCGGTAGAGGGTTTGGGGAGAGGTAGAGGGGGGTTGGGGAACGGTAGAGGGGATTGGGGTAGAGGGGTCGGGGAGCGGTAGAGGGGGGTAGAGGGGGATTGGGGTAGAGGGGGTCGGGGAGCGGTAGAGGGGGTAGAGGGGGATTGGGGTAGAGGGGGTCGGAGAGCGGTAGAGGGGGTTGGGGAGCAGGAGAGAGGGGGTTGGGGTAGAGGGGGTCGGGGAGCGGTAGAGGGTGGTTGAGGACTGGTAACAGGCCCATGTTCATAGTCTCGACCCCCTAGTGAGTGAGACGTGTGATCAGTCGATCAGTCAGAGACATAAAGAGACTTGAAGCAAGAGGGGAAAAAAACTGTCCCTGACAGCAGTAATACTGTAGTAGTACTAGATAGTAGTACTGTGGTAGTACTAGTCTTCATTTCCCCAGACCAATCTTCTTGGCCTCCGTTTCGTAGATCAACAGCCTCCACATTTTAACTATGAACACCTCGGCCTCTTCGTCCAGAACCTGCAGGTACAATACATCAGTCAGTCAAGTTAGTTAGTGATCTCGTCTCTTAACACTTTTATAACCAACTCAAATGTAGGATTTACATATCATTTTTACATTTCACGTTAGTCCTTTAGCAGACTCTTATCCAGAGCGACAGTTAAGTGCGTTCATCTTAAAAATAACTGAGGTGAGAGAACTGCACATCTCAGTCGTAGAAAGTCTGAGCGAGTGGAACAGGCTAGAAGTAGCTCATTCGTGTGAACATACGATCACTATTAGTGGTTCAGCCTTGAAGATCGTTCCAATGACCATGTTTAATGATTGGCTAATGATCTACTCACCATGGCAACATCATCCAAGATCCCCTGCGGTGTGCCGTGAGACATGACCTTCAGGAGATAACATAACAAGCTGGTCAGACATCACACCGTGAGACATGACCGCTACAGTAGTGAGTCATTTAGCAGACTCTCTGATCCACTACAGTAGTGAGTCATTTAACAGACTCTCTGATCCAGAGCCACTACAGTAGTGAGTCATTTAACAGACTCTCTGATCCACTACAGTAGTGAGTCATTTAGCAGACTCTCTGATCCAGAGCCACTACAGTAGTGAGTCATTTAACAGACTCTCTGATCCAGAGCCACTACAGTAGTGAGTCATTTAACAGACTCTCTGATCCAGAGCCACTACAGTAGTGAGTCATTTAACAGACTCTCTGATCCAGAGCCACTACAGTAGTGAGTCATTGAACAGACTCTCTGATCCACTACAGTAGTGAGTCATTTAACAGACTCTCTGATCCACTACAGTAGTGAGTCATTTAACAGACTCTCTGATCCAGAGCTCAGTAGTGAGTCTGATCCAGAGCATTTAACACTCTGATCCACTACAGTAGTGAGTCATTTAACAGACTCTCTGATCCACTACAGTAGTGAGTCATTTAACAGACTCTCTGATCCACTACAGTAGTGAGTCATTTAACAGTCTCTCTGATCCACTACAGTAGTGAGTCATTTAACAGACTCTCTGATCCACTACAGTAGTGAGTCATTTAGCAGACTCTCTGATCCACTACAGTAGTGAGTCATTTAACAGTCTCTCTGATCCACTACCAGTAGTGAGTCATTTAACAGACTCTCTGATCCACTACAGTAGTGAGTCATTTAACAGACTCTCTGATCCAGAGCCACTACAGTAGTGAGTCATTTAACAGACTCTGATCCACTACAGTAGTGAGTCATTTAACAGACTATCCACTACAGTAGTGAGTCATTTAACAGACTCTCTGATCCACTACAGTAGTGAGTCATTTAACAGACTCTCTGATCCACTACAGTAGTGAGTCATTTAACAGACTCTCTGATCCAGAGCCACTACAGTAGTGAGTCATTTAACAGACTCTCTGATCCAGAGCCACTACAGTAGTGAGTCATTTAACAGACTCTGATCCAGAGCCACTACAGTAGTGAGTCATTTAACAGACTCTCTGATCCAGAGCCACTACAGTAGTGAGTCATTTAACAGACTCTCTGATCCAGAGCCACTACAGTAGTGAGTCATTTAACAGACTCTCTGATCCAGAGCCACTACAGTAGTGAGTCATTTAACAGACTCTCTGATCCAGAGCCACTACAGTAGTGAGTCATTTAACAGACTCTCTGATCCAGAGCCACTACAGTAGTGAGTCATTTAACAGACTCTCTGATCCA